>NC_082393.1:26348780-26351653 GCF_031168955.1 Gadus macrocephalus
CGAGGGGCTCATCCTAAACACGGTCATTCAGCGATCTGATGGACGACCGACAGTAATGATCTGGTCAGATTAGCGGGCTGGATGAATGGATGAATCATAAATCATCTGGCCGGATCCTTTGAATCCCTGCAGTGGCATTTCATGACACTTTGAAGAGATACACTAATAGAGTATGAATATAAAGAACACACACACACACACACACACACACACACACACACACACACACACACACACACACACACACACACACACACACACACACACACACACACACACACACACACACACACACACACACACACACACAGATAGACCCACTGAAAAAGACATTCGCAAAAATGACCTGAGATGATTTATTTGCGTCAGATTACGTCACATCATAACCTTGCTGTCTGTGCTGTCTAGCTTGTGTCGTGGCGATCACTATCACTGAAATGATAGTCGGATAGAGCAACACACATACAAACACAAAGCAAACATTCACAAATCATAAATGCCTGAACTAATTCAACCTTAAACCTAGTGTCTCTGTCATTTAGTCCAAATGAACCTCTCTCCTCTCCCCCCCAGCACACACATACACACACCCTGCCGGCAATATTGTTTGTAGAGCTCCTTCCCAGCACACACATACACACACCTGCCGGCAATATTGTTTGTTAGAGCTCCTTCACATCCAAATTCAGGAGGAGTCCATTGATGTTTGTGTGGCGTCTGTACGGCCCTCACTGCGTGTTGGTGCGCGTTGTCGTGTGTTGTGTGCGCGTCGTCCAGTCGTCGACTGATCAGACCGGCTCATCATAAGCGTGAAAGATAACGGATCCACTGCCATCGCTACACCTTAGAGCAACACCACATCCACACACACCATGTCAAATCTGACACACGCACACACACCACACACACACACACACACACACACACACACACACACACACACACACACACACACACACACACACACACACACACACACACACACACACACACACACACACACACACAGCGTCTCTGAGCCTCTCTGCGTCGGTCTCCCAGCCTCCGCTGCTGGTTTTGTTTACATGCCAATTTGAATGAGAATGAGGCGGCGGCGGCGCTGAGTGTTCTCGGATGTGGCAGAAAGCCGTCTAATCCATGCAGGCGGCTCCCGCTCTGCTCCGAGGCCCCGGCCCTTTGTTTGGGATTACTCCAGCTTAGCGGCGGCTAACAATGAGGAGATGAGCAGCTCACCTCATCGCCGCTAATGAAGTGTGGAGAGTCATTTAGCCGCTAGCTAGCTGCTAGCGAGCCGAGATGATACCTTCACCCCCCGCGGCCCGCTGCACACACCACCAAACACCCCCCCCCCGCCCCCGCGCACACACACACACACACACACACACCGACACACACACACACACAACACACACACACACACACACACACACCACACACACACACAGTGTAGTCAATAGTACGATTAGAGTTGGAATAACGATGATTAATTCACATTCACAATGCATGCACACTCGAACGCACAAACACACGTGTCTAGATGGACGGAACACACACACACACACACACACACACACACACACACACACACACACACACACACACACACACACACACACACACACACACACACACACACACAGCAGATGTGTTGAATACTGTATTTAGCTACTGAATAAATACTGTACACCTATCTGGAAGTCCAGAAAAATGTATAATAAAACATTCCCAAAGTTGTATGGGTGGTGATGGTAATGGTGTGTGCGTGTGTTTCTGTAGTATGTGTGTGTGCGCGCGTGTGTGCGTGTGTTTTTTGTATGTCTGTGTGTGTGTGCGTGCGCGTTGTCAGAGGCTTTGTGTGAGTACAAATTATAAACCCAAGTACAATCACACCCAAACACAGTCCCAGATAGCGAGGGCCTTCTTGAGGGCGTGTTGGCCGGCCTTCAGACAGCGAGCCTGCAGGCTTAAGGGACGGAGAGGAGGGCTGGGTGAGGGAGATGAAAGAGACGCACAACCTAGTGTGAGGGAGAGGAGAGGGGACAGGAGAGGAGGTGACATGAGGAGGTGAGAGGAGAGGGGAGACGCGGTTTCTGATGTCTCTCCAGGATCACGGATCAGGCTGGCAGGACGCGAACACGGGGCTGCACTGATGTTAGCCTGTTAGCGTGTTAGGCGTGTAGCAAGGGAATGGAATGGCCTCCTGGTTCAGGCCCAGCACATTCCCCTGGTCTCACACACACACACACACAACACACACACACACACACACACACACACACACACACACACACACACACACACACACACACACACACACACACACACACACACACACACACTTTCACAAGGAAACAATCAAAGGTTAATTTACTTATACCCTGCACCCACGAAGACGTGAAGACGTAAAGACACAAACATTCTCATGGTGGGCTTGAAAGTGTTCTTACAAAGCTTCATGGGAGAATATTGTGTATCGCTTACCATTTAAATGTCAACACAGAAATGAGTAACCTCAATACTTTCAGGATTTCACTGATTATCTCATTGTCAAACAAAACTATCTTGAATTAGGCAAGAAAATAAAAATTAAATGATGAAATTCTAAATTTACTCTTGGCCCACGGCAGAAAGATGAATGATTGATTTCTACTTTGGGACATAAGGCTCCGTACTGCACTACAAACTACAATCACCATCCTGCGGTGACCATATCACTGCATACGTTTCCCGAAGGCCCACATGTCTAGACCAACGAGGCCCGAGAAAGTGTCTGGTGGGGTCATAAACCACACACCGTGTGTATCTTAAAGGTGAGGAGCCTCGCACCACCCTGCTAATGTTTGTTTGTGGTGTGTGCGTACGTGAGTGTGGTG
>NC_082393.1:26351753-26380363 GCF_031168955.1 Gadus macrocephalus
TTGCTATAGATAGGTGTGTGTGTGTGTGTGTGTGTGTGTGTGTGTGTGTGTGTGTGTGTGTGTGTGTGTGTGTGTGTGTGTGTGTGTGTGTGTGTGTGTGTGTGTGTGTGTGTGTGTGTGTGTGTGTGTGTGTGTGTGCACTCTTTGGAATGCTCTGTTCCACTTAAGAGTGCTAGTGACATGCCACTCCTGCTTCAATGGCAAAGATCACCTTAAAATTAGTGTTCTTTGATTCGTGTATTTTTTGAGTGCCTGGCTTCAAATAAATCGTTTTGACAATAAACTTTAAGCAGCTAAGAGGCTACCTTTTGCTAATCCTTTTCATTGCATGCAACTTTTTTGGTCATTGCAGCTGTTGATGTACGGATAGCTAGAAACAATTATCTATATCACAGACAGTATTATTAGCTCCATAACCTATATGCTTACAGGAAAGCTGGCTCACTGTGATGTGAAGCATTTATTTTTGTATTAGCATTAAATATGTTGTGTTAGATAACCATTGCTTACACCAGTCTTTCACACCATTTTGTCCTTTATTTCTTTATTTTTGTTGTATGCATAATTAATATCACTGGAATCTATACATTTCCATTTAAGTAAAAGCTGTGTCTGTGCTTGCAGGGCTTTGTCCGAGATGTTCACGATGATTCCCTCAGCATTGCCTTCGAGAACAAGTAAGTTTATACCAAAACTGTGACATTGTCTACGACAGCACTGAGAAGTCAAGTGATGAGGTTCTTTGTCATTTATTAATTGTATTTAATCCGTAAATGTAAAAGTATTGGTCATATTACAACCCATTATCTAGGCCCTATGCTGGTATGGAATATTTGAGATATATTGTAAGCAGGCCAAACACGTAAGAAAAAGCAGATGCAAGTGATCAAACAAGTTTATGTTTTTCCCTGTGATCAGACTGGACCAACTCCGTGTTTAACCTTCCATATTTCCGTGTGGTTAGGTGCATTGGCCATGTTGCTGGCTCCAAAATATAAATAGCCAATACAAATGCACCACTTCTACTGATTGTTGAAACTGATCAAGTTACCGTCATTAACACAGAGAGTTTGATCTGTTTCAAATTAAACATGCCAAAGAAAAACAATTTGCTATGGTTCTCAATGTTCAGCTGGCAGCCGGAACGCCAGGTGCCCCTCGATGACATCAGGATGCCGCCCCCCAGTGACGCTCCGAAGGAGATCGGAGAGGGGGAGGAGGTGGAGGTGAGTGAGCACAGGTCAAACAGGTGGAACATCTGGAGGTCAGGAGGTCCTGCATCCAAGGTCCCATCCGGCAAATCTAGAAAGTCAGCTCACAATATTGTGGAGGACACCTACTGAGGAACGAGATGTTCCACCTCTGCCCTCGCATTGTCTTCTTCACCTGTCTCCCTACACATTGTCTCTTTCTGTGTCCTCCCAGATCTTCTCCAGAGCCAATGATCAGGAGCCCTGCGGATGGTGGTTGGCCAAAGTCCGCATGATGAAGGGCGATGTAAGGAGCTCTGCTGAGACGCAACAGCAACAAACAAAACAACACTGGATTACATAGGGATCTTATTTAGAGTTCTGTGTTCAGTGTATATTAGCAAGCATCGACTACATCCTCACCAATTTATTAACAGCCTTTGGAACCGAATCTTAAGTTGCCGGTTGGTTAACCTTGTATTTGTCCTGTAAAGAATCTCTGTTTAGACATTGTTTGACTCTCTGCTCAGTTTGGTCAGTTTGGAGTTGAACTGTGCACGAGTTGGCTGTAATCGTTTGATTAAGCTGTCGTTTGAAACTGATGATTTGGTATTCTCCCAATGTTAAAAACTACCAGGAATTATAGACCGGTTGGATCATAACTTTTTGTAAATGAAATCCCTGGATCAGTTAATTTCCTTCTGACAGGATGTCTGTTATTTACCCCTGGGACCCGTTGTGTTCTCCAGTTCTACGTGATTGAGTACGCTGCCTGCGACGCCACCTACAACGAGATCGTGACCTTTGAGCGCCTGCGTCCCATCAACCCCAACAAGGCACTCACCAAGAACTCCTTCTACAAGTGCACCGTGCCTGTTCCTCAGGATCTGCAAGAGGCGTATGTACAACAGCCAAACATGTACTGCTGGAGTTATACACGATATTGAGTACCAAAGATGCCTCTGCCGCAAACGGCATGACCACAGAACACAATGACCCTACGCTGTCTACCTTGGCTAAAATGAAAGCAATAAATAGGAACTGAGATACAAAAAAAGTGGTCAAAACACTTAACAAAGTCTTATACTATTGATATTGACAAGGAGTCATCTGTATAAAGGCATAGGTGTCACACAGTTTTGCCTATGTTGTGGGATTCACGCGCTGTGTATTAAGTCCGTGTTAAGGAACAGTTCTCTCGTTTTTTTTCTAGGTGCCAGAATGAGCAGGCCCATAAGGACTTTAAGAAAGCTGTTGGAGCCTATTGCATCTTCTACTGCCCTGAGACCAGCCAACTCGTTGTCATGGTAACGTCCCGCCTCCATATATAATGTCTGATTCGAGACGGCCATCCTCATTAAGCCGTTTTTAGTGTCTTTCGATTGCGTTTAAAGATCTCCTATTATGCTACTTTTCTGGTCTTAATTTCTTATTAATGTCTCCTATAGAGCAACCTGACATGAATCACAGCACAAAATACGATGTTAGATTTTCGGGAACTCTTCCTCTCATCTGGGCGCTTTCAGCATTCTCTGTCGACACTCGGCTTCGTCCTTCTCCGCCCCCTCGCCCCCCTCCTGCCGACCCCACTCCGTTGTGATTGGTTACCGTCCGGAAGAGCATGTTGCAGCATTACCATACATGGAAAATCCGGATTGTTCTACGTAGATAAATCCTGGAAATTTAAACAAGTGAATGGCGACCAGCGTCCCTAGTGTTTAGCCTTCTGCACAGCCCCCCCAGACGGTCAGCAGGGAATACGTCTAGATGCATATACGTCATTATTTGACACTTTAGTACGGTTAAACATGACTTTAAATCATTATAACAACGTTTATAGGTCATAGAAGTCTAAAAAGCATAATAGGTGCTCTCTAACCCCCGATGTGCTGTGGCCCGCTGTGTGCAGTCCAACAACGAGTCGACGGTGAAGCGCGTCTCCCTGCTGAGCGACATGCACCTGCGCAGCATCAGGACCAAGCTGCTGCTGATGTCACGCAAACCAGGAGGCCACCAAGCACCTCGAGGTCAGTACGTAGCCCCGCATGGCCCCCGTTGACCTTGGCTTGTAGAGTACTTGCAGTATTTTTTCCTTTTCCATTTGTTCTTGAAACTGTTGACACTTGGTGCGTTCACCGTTTCCGATGGTAGGTTGTTCCCTGTGTTGGTCACTCTCAAGCTGAAGAGGTTGTTCCTTATTTGAGTCTTGGGTCTTTGGGTCGTTAGTTTGTTCTGGTGCCTGCTGGACGTTTGGCTGCAGCAGCACTCAGTCGGCACCACGGCTGCGATGGAGGATGCGTTACTCACTGTGGGTGTCATGGTTGTGTTTGTTCCCCAGAGCTCCAAGCAGCTGGCCTCCTCCTTCCAGGAAGAGTTTACGGTGAGGACGGATTTGATGGGGCTGGCCATCGGTAGCCATGGCAGCAACATCCAGCAGGCGCGTAAAATACCGGGTGTCACGGCGATCGAGCTGGACGAGGAGACGGGGACGTTCAGGATCTATGGAGAGGTCGGTACCTGTTGAGTGCTCAGGCTCCGTGTTCCCATAGCGACGCTGCAATCAGATGCAGCATGCAGATAAGAAACACAATGACAAATTACATTAAATAGTATTTGTTTTATTTTATACATACATCATAGGTGTCCCCAACTCCACCCCCCTCAATTGCTTTATTGTGATTGCTGAAATAATGTGGAAAGTTATAAATCTGGTTTATAGAAGAATAAAGAAAATGCATGATGATGAAGGTGGCTTTAGCTCATGAATGGCTTTAGACTAACTGTAGGGTCTTAAAGTTAACCAAGCGACTCAATATAAAAAGAGAACATTTACCTGATAACTTAGCAGGTGGTGAGTGGACAGCAGATCAGCTTCCAACACGGGGTTAACCTGCTCACATTTACGGACAACGAGATGCGGCCTCAGACCGACTAGGCGGTCTGCTCGACCATCGGGCCCAGGAGCCTGACTCCGGTGTTTCTTTCAGACGGCAGAGGCGGTGAAGAAGGCCAGGAACATCCTGGAGTTCCTGGAGGATTCTGTCGAGGTGCCAAGGAACCTCGTGGGTAGGTTGACACGGAGACACGACTGAAGCTCTCGCCGCCTTTGAATGGGCTAGAACCTGACCCTTATTTTAACGTCCCCAGTTCTCAGAATTACTTATAATTTGTTTCAGTCGTCAATAATTAATCAGAGTATCAACAGTGAATTTTGATAGCCCCATCCGGCGCCAATCGGGAGTAATGTACACCGCGAGTGTTGTGGTTGGTCCAGCTCCCGCCAGAGCTTGAACATAAATCTGTCGTCTGTCTACAGGGAAGGTGATTGGTAAGAACGGTAAGGTGATCCAGGAGATTGTGGACAAGTCTGGCGTGGTTCGGGTCAGGATCGAGGGCGACAACGACAACAAACAGCCACGGCAGGAAGTAAGCATCAACTGCTGGGCTACTGTACGCGGCTGTTATTACATCTACCAAGTACTGTCTGTCTAATGTCTATACAGAGCCAGTGCCAGACGTCTAAAGCCATTCTTCTATATAGGATTAAATAATATGCAGACCAGCGGTTTCAGCGGTTTTCAACACTTCAGTTCATTTATAAAACTATTATAGTATGGTTTTATAACATACAAAGAAATGTTTAAACAAGCGAGTTGATCGAGAAAAGGACATGTTTATATAGACCCCAATGTCCCCTAACAGTGTCATGGGGATCCGGCCCTTGGCGCCGTGCTAATCAAGTCTGTTGTGCTTGTGTGTGTTGCCGACACAGGGAATGGTTCCCTTCACCTTCGTAGGAACCAAGGAGAACATCGGCAACGTTCAGGTTCTGCTGGAGTACCATATCTCCTACCTCAACGTAAGGCGTTCCACCGGGGGGTTCGCCTCGTGTCGTGATAGCGATCGATCAGCGCCACTGGCAGTAACCACGGGCTCAGACGCATGTCTGAGCAAATCAGTTTCAGCCCGCTAATGATATGCATGTCTCCTGGCATTCAGCTGACATTTAGCTCCACGCTACTCTGCAAAGGTCTGCTGCACATCTCTCCTGAGATAATCACTGCATGGGAAAGGGAAACCAAGTTAACCTGGTGCTCTGCCTTTTGACATCTTTAAACTGTGTTTACACAGGAAAACACCCGATTTACACTCTCGCAACACCGGACCGCATTAGTTGTGCATGCAGTCGTGTGTCAGAAGAAGCATTCTGCTGAATCCGTTAGGGTCACTTGTTTACCAAAAGCAATAGTGGCATGTATGAGAATTGTACCAGACTCATGTCCGCCTCCTCACCGGCTCCTCCTCCTCCTCCTCCTCCTCTTCCCCCCCCTCCTCCTCCTCCTCTTCCCCCCCCTCCTCCTCCTCCTCCTGCTCCACCACCCCTCCTCCTCCTCCTCCCTCTTCCTCCTCCATCTTCCTGCTCCTCCCCCCCCTCCTCCCCCCCTCCTCCTCCTCTTTCCCCCCCCCTCCTTCTCTTCCTCCTCCTCCCCCCCCTCCTCCTCCTCCCTCCCCCCCCCTCCTTCTCTTCCTCCTCCTCCCCCCCCTCCTCCTCCCCTCCTCCTCCCTCCCCCCCCTCCTTCTCTTCCTCCTCCTCCCCCCCCTCCTCCTCCCCTCCTCCTCCTCTTTCCCCCCCCCTCCTTCTCTTCCTCCTCCTCCTCCTCCTCCTCCTCCCTCCTCCCCTCCTCCTCCTCCTCCTCCTCCCTCCCCCCCTCCTTCTCTTCCTCCTCCTCCCCCCCCTCCTCCTCCCCTCCTCCTCCTCTTTCCCCCCCCCTCCTTCTCTTCCTCCTCCTCCTCCTCCTCCTCCTCCCTCCTCCCCTCCTCCTCCTCCTCCTCCTCCTCCCTCCCCCCCCTCCTTCTCTTCCTCCTCCTCCTCCTCCCTCCCCCCCTCCTTCTCTTCCTCCTCCTCCCTCCCTCCCCCCCTCCTTCTCTTCCTCCTCCTCCCTCCCCCCCCTCCTCCTCCTCCTCCTCCTCCCTCCCTCCCCCCCTCCTTCTCTTCCTCCTCCTCCTCCCTCCCCCCCCCCTGCAGGAGGTGGAGGAGCTGCGTCTGGAGCGGCTGCACATCGACGAGCAGCTCCGGGCGGTGACCCAGGGCCACCGCGCCTCGGACCGGCCCTCGGACCGGGAGCGCGGGGAGCGTGGCGGGGAGAGGGGCGGCTACGGCCAGGAGGGCGGCGCTCCCGGCCCCGGCTCCTCCCTGCACAACAGCCGCTCCTACACGGGGCGGGGCCGCGGGCGCAGGGGCCCCAACCAGACCTCTGGATACGGTAAGGCCCCCAGGGTGACACGCCTCCACCAGCCCCTTTGGGTTAGACCAATCAGACCTCTGGATACGGTAAGGCCCCCGGGGTGACACGCCTCCACCAGCCCCTTTGGGTTAGACCAATCAGAATTGGATAACAGGAGGCGATCCGCCAAAGGAAAGTGAACAGCCATGTCGTTGGCAAAGGCTAATTTATTTATATCCCATAAATCTTATTTATGGGAAGCAGAATTGAGTGGTGATGGTCCATGTCGATTTATCTGAACTACGTTGTATGGTGCCCCTCCAGGAACCAACTCGGAGCAGTCCAACGCCTCGGAGACGGATTCAGAGCGCAAAGACGAGCTGAGCGACTGGTCACTGGCCGGGGAGGACCAGGACAGGTACGGCCCTCTGGGTCCCACGGACGGACCGCTGCAACGGAGGGCCTGCTCCAGCTTTAAGGGCTGGAAGCCTGGCAGTCTTTTATAGAAGTTAATAATTCAACTTGGTTGTGCTGACTGAGCTCCTGCTGTCCACAGGGAGCGGGGCCAGCGGCCCCAGAGGGACAGCCGCAGGAGGCCAGGGGCAGGCCGGGGCGCCCGGGGGGGCCCTGGGGGCCGCGGGGCTCCGGGAGGCCGAGGGAGAGGATACGGGAACAGCTCTGGTAAAGCGTTTGACTCGATGCACGCACACGTTATGAGACGCCCGCTACTGACGGCCGTGAGTAAACCCTGGGTGTGTTCACGACAGCTGGGCGGGGAGACTACGACGATAACGTTGGTTACGGCGCCCTGGAGGCCAACACGGAGACGGACCAGACGGCCGACACGGACGCCAGCGAGTCCAACCTGCCCGCCAACCGCCGGCGTCGCTCCCGGCGACGCCGCACGGACGAGGACACCACGGTGATGGACGGCATGAGCGAATCGGACAACGCCTCCATGAGCGAGAACGGCATAGGTAGGAGGGGGCCTGGGGGGAACACACAGGACACCCACGAGACACCCGCGGGACACCCACAGGACACCCACGGGACACCCACAGGACACCCACAGGACACCCACAGGACACCCACGGGACACCCACGGGACACCCACGGGACACCCACGGGACACCCACGGGACACCCACGGGACACCCACGGGACACCCACGGGACACCCACGGGACACCCCGAGACACCCACGAGACACCCCGAGACACCCACGGGACACCCCGAGACACCCACGGGACACCCACGGGACACCCACGGGACACCCCGAGACACCCACGGGACACCCACGGGACACCCACGGGACACCCCCGAGACACCCCCGAGACACCCCCGGGACACCCCCGAGACACCCCCGAGACACCCCCGGGACACCCACGGGACACCCACGGGACACCCACGGGACACCCACGGGACACCCACGGGACACCCACGGGACACCCACGGGACACCCACGGGACACCCACGGGACACCCACGGCACACCCACGGCACACCCACAGGACACCCACGAGACACCCCGAGACACCCACGGGACACCCCGAGACACCCACGGGACACCCACGGGACACCCACGGGACACCCCGAGACACCCACAGTACACATGACCATGGGACCAACTCTGCTTCATTGTGCCTGTTGGGGACCTTGCACTGTGATAATCCCCAAAGCTTTCTATGCTATGATGGGCGAGAGTAACACAGGGATCACTGAAAAACAAACAAAACCACCACAGACTCTGTAAGACCCCCCTCTCTCTGACCACGCCCGCCCCCAGATGACCCAGAGGTTAAACCTCAGCGTCGTAACCGCAGCCGCCGCCGCCGGGACCGCCTGCCCGACGCCAGGCAGCCAGGTAACCACGGCAACCGCCAAATCATTACCACCCCCCCCCCCCCCCCCTCCAGGGACAGCTGATCCACGTCTAACGGCTTGGCGGTGTGGTGGTTCCGGTTCCCCCCCTAACCCACGATGAAGAACCCTGAGTGGGCTGCTGCACGCGCTGCCCTCTGCTCCGCCTTAAAGACATTAACCTCTGATCAACTAACCGGGCCTCAGTGGAACCGCCGTGTGACACCACGGCTACACCTGCAGAATGACGTCAAGACGCGCCAGCGTGTCATATAAGAACGCTTTAATAATGATTGGGTTCATTGTTGGTTATTGGTGTTGGGTAGAAGTTAGCTGGTTAAATGTGGTATTAACTGTTTGGAGCTGCCATTGGTGGAGATGATTTACAAGGGGGCTTCTGCGGGTTTTAGTTCCCAGCAGCGGGAATCTTTAGTGCTATCTCTGTTTCAACATGCTCTGCTTCAACTCAATCAGCTATATGCTATACAGGAATGGGCTTCACATGGCCCAACACCTTCAGGACAGCGAGCTGGTTTCTGTACGACCCCTGAGGGATTCCTCAGAGTATTCATGTTCTAATTGACTCACTGCGTTCTCATTACATTTTCAGACTTGAGTCCATTGAGTGCTCAGAGCAGGGCTGATACATTTTCCTTCACGAGTTCACTGCTCTGCTTCATGAGCTTAGTAGTAGCAGTTAAAGGAGATCCAGAACAGAGTAGTGCTATGAATCGATCCTGGTCCAAATCTTCACCCAAACACACAGTTCTCAAAACCTAGGATAGTGTTTTTTTTGATAGTGGGAAGTGACTAGCTCAAACAGTGTTTCCTTCTCATATTATTTGAATATATTTCCAAGGTTTTTTCTTATAAATTCTCAGTGATTGAATATGCATTTATAAAGCCAGCCTGATTCCCTCAACAGGCCTCCTTTGTTCATCACAGCATTGAAGGATTTTCCCCTTTTTTATAACTTTAAATCTGTCCACCTTGCAATCCTGCACTTTTAGCATGACTAATAATAGAGGCACTACGAGGGTGTAAAGCTTGCTAAACGCTAACCATCAATCATCTCTCACCACCTGCTTTTGGGTTATATGATCGCGGGGATTCAGTAGGAACCCAATGTTCTCTGTTAAATACAACCTCTCTCTCTCTCTCTCTGTCCCCAAGCCGTGACAGTGGCGGACTACATCTCACGGGCCGACTCTGAGAGCCGACAGACTGCAGCGAGCATGGACACCAAGAATAACAAGAAGGAAGTGGTCGGTACACGCATGGATTAAGTTTGTAGTACACTGTAAATAGTTTGACTTTAAACTGTCGTCAATCCCCCTGTAATGGCAGAATAAGCCATTGTGCACAAGTTGATTTGAGTTACTCATCAATGATAAGTGGATGTCATTTTCTTATTCAAATAACAAGACTGAAATTATTTAAACGTCTCCATGTATTCAACTCTATTGTAACGTAAATTTCATTATACTTTTTATGTTTTTTTTTTCTTGATAAAAAGTAGCATGATTTATAATGTGTACATTTTACTTTTGCATTTCACTTATTACACAAGTATTATAATATGTAAAGCTTATGTTTTTAAAGTTTCCTTTAAAGTCTTAAAGTGCCTACGCAAATTTCCCCCTGGGTTCAAATCAAGTGTTTTGATTGATATGTTTGACCTGTCACTCAGGTTCATGTGGATGACATCGCTGAGAATAGCCCGCCCACTGCCCCGAAAACCAACAGCACTCCCAGCAAGAAAGCCGACGGTGACCACGGCGCCAGCGACAAGACCCGGTCGCCAAAGTCTTCCACAGAGAGGTCGGCCAAAGCCTCCCTCCAGGGTGAACCAGACACACAGGCCACCGTCAACGGAGTCTCCTAATTAGACGCAATAACCAAGAAAATGGGATTAGGGTCATTTCTGTTAAAATGCTCAATACTCAAATGGCCTCAAAGGTGGAGTGGAACACACCACGTCCATTTTTACTTTTTCACCTTTGTTTGAAATATTTGAACCCCTAGTACAGTTCTCGATATCCCAGACGGGCTCTCTGATAATTTTATCACTGTTTTTACTATAGGTCTTCATGTACGAGCTTGCCAAAGATAGTCAAACATACAAACTCACAGATATCTCTATGAACTGCACTTTTCATTCTCCCTCTCCCTCTCTCTGAGTATCTTTGCAGGCGAGGCGGGACTGAAGACGAGACAAAAGATAGACAAACAATATTGAAATAATTCTGACCGGATTTCAGTCCAAACCATGCTGTGGTCAACAAGGCTGTACTCGTCACTGTTCCCATGTCAAATTCAACTCGTAAATGATCCATTCGGCCC
Organism: Gadus macrocephalus; assembly: GCF_031168955.1. Lineage (NCBI taxonomy): Eukaryota > Metazoa > Chordata > Actinopteri > Gadiformes > Gadidae > Gadus > Gadus macrocephalus. Next base: position 26,362,369 of record NC_082393.1, read on the forward strand.
GAAACACAACCGCAGCATGTCTGTGTTTACTGGAAACCTGGTCAGAGTATGTCCAACGTACAAGTGATCAGCTGTCGTGCCTTGAGTGTAGATTCTACATGTCGTTGCCTGGCTACATATAAAAGTACCCTCTGAGATCTCTCTTTTTCATTAGCCCTGGTCTGGCCTGCCAGCATGGAAACTGTTTATATGTCCTTAAACGGCATCCCCACCCTCTGCGAGCAGGCTGGGGCTAATGCGGGAGGGATCTCGGTGGCCTATCGCTTTCAAATCAGATCTCTTTCAAATCAGGTTCTATCTCTTATATCTATCAGTTGAGTTGAGGGGTGATGTTAGCTGCTTTGTTTCCTTTATTTCAATATGCAACTGCTTTTCCGTCATAGGAGGAAATGTTATGTACTATGTGTCTGGAAAATGAGTAGAAGAGTTCTTTCTTTGCACTGAATTGTTACTTCTTTTTGTTTGTTTTTTGAAATAACCGTAGTGTTAGTGCGTCGAACTGGCATGTTAATGTTGTTTTTTAAACACTGTAGCTGCCAGGGCTGGGTTCCTTATGACATCTTGACGCTGAGCTGCAGGTGGATTTGTTCTGGTTGAACGAAGGGAAGGCGATGTGGATAAGGGCTATAGACCCTCATCTAACCTTCAGAAGTCTCTTAACTTGTGCAATGCAAAGACTTATTTTTCTTTTAAGTAACAGGGTCTGTACCACATGTTCTCTGCCCCTTACCTTAAAGATGGTTTATACTTTCTGTTCGTTCTGAGCCCGTTCCGGGCAGTGGGAATATACGTCCCTGGTGTTTAAAGATGCTTCTGGGAACCACGCCCAGATCAGGATGTCATTTTCATGGTTCTTCCACAGACTGGACATGGTCATGACTGTTTCACTAAAGATTTATTTATTTAAAGGAAAAACAAAACAAAAAAACATGCAGTATTTAAGTTAGTGAGGCTGTCTTCTTCTTGACACTAAAACTGGCGTTAATAAGCTTGTTTATTTTAAGATGGATGACAATTTGGACTACTGAGTGTTGTGTGGCTCCCCAGGTGGTTCCTTTTTGTGGGCGACTACAGTACTTTCTTGTTTTGTTTTTTAAGAATCATTCTGGTTGGTTGATGTGCAATATGTTTTGTATGCAGGTAGTTCTTAAATAAACATGATCTTCCCTCAAGATCTAAAAAAAAAGTCAAATTGACATGACTTACATATGCATCTGCGTTGAATCATTCTTTGGCAACTGGTCATAAGTGTTTGTTGAATGCTAGGCACCATCATAATCATTTAAAGAAACAATATAATTTGTCAGAAAATGTTTAATGCATCTCATTTTTACAGGGTAAGGTTAAGTCCAGTGGACTCCCAAATACCATTTGTACCTTGATTTCAATTTCATAGGGCTATGATCGAAGTAAAGCCATCTGAACATATAACAAGTATACAAGCATTTAAGGAATCAAAACCAAACTTCTCAAGTGGATAATTGTATAGGCTAAAACAGGGGCATCACAAATAGTTTAAGACAAATATTTTGTACAGCACATAGCGTACTCTGGTGTTTCCTGGCAAGGTGAATATACAGAGTAGACAATTATTGTCAATGTGACAAAACAAAACCCAGACACTTGTTTATTTTTGCCCATCCATCAGATCCTTAGCTTCATTTATCTTGGCGGCGAGGTATGGAGATCCACCTGAAGGCGCAAGGACAGGTCAAGTTCAAAAGAGAGATACGCAACTGCACTGGAACCACATTGAAACTTCTGTTTGCACGACCAGAGAGCCATCATAAGAGACCTACAGCTCAAACGCCTATCCATGCAGCAAGGACTTCTCATTCTAAGGTTGTGCAACTGGTCTCTGGGCCCACCACTATATACACATATTGCCAGTGAAAAGAGTTGTATTTAGGATTTATAAAGTTAAAGCAGCCTAATCAATTGAAACAACCAAACATGTCTGCAATAGGAGTTGTGTGCCAGGAATGACATCGACAGCCATGCTTCGCACGGCTAAATCTGCATACATCGTTAATGTAGGTATATCATGAGAAGGTATATCATGAGAAGGTATCACCTATACGCTGCATAACAGACAGACTAACGTGTTTGCCCAGTCTCTCTATCTGGCACAGATTGTAGGATTGGATGAATTTATAGGAGCAGTCTGATGACAAATTACCTCTGTCTGGGTGGTTTAGAATCATCATTTTTCTGTGGGCTTCTCGGATCTTATTCTTATTTGCTGTTGGGCTGCAATATAAAAGCAAACAAACATAACAATCAGGTTATATTATCTGTCATATTCGATGGTCTGAAAATGTCAAAAAAGTGGCCACGCACCTGACACCTAAAACCAGCGCCGCCTCTCGCTTTGTCATCTTTGGGTCGAACCCACCCCGATAGTATCCATTTCCAAAAGCCTGCAATGCATACACAGTACACACACCCTTTGTCACAACTGGTGGAAGTACCAAATTAAACGCATACTGTAGTAGTCTTTACCCCTTTGGAGCCACACCACACCTCATTTCGAACAATAATCTACATTAGATACTTCAGACGTTTGCTTTGAAGTCTGAACATGTAATTATTTCTTACCGATTTGGGGATGTTCTGTAGGGCTTGTTTCATCTGAGGCTCCATGTGTTTTGCTGCTTGCAACACATAACGTCCTGAAAAGAAAGAAAACAAACAAATAGGTTTTAAACGTACTACTGATATATTGTATATAATTACCATAAATAGTCAGTTCATGTATGTGAAACAGAATTAAGACAAATACAAGTGAGCTGTTGTACACACATGCAGGACGTTTCTCTAATTAATATGCGTGTGGATCTATCACATCTCTGTAACTAGTACCGTCGTGTCCTCCTGGTCTTGAGAGACAATAACATGATAGTATACACATTTTATTAAAAAGTGCTAATAACAGAAAATTCTTACCTGCAAACCCTGCCGCTGCTAGAGCCAATCCCGCCACCACGGCGGAGCTCGCCTGAAGAGAACATCATAAGACCATCAGAGACAGGAGAACATCACGTCAGAAGACCATCATAAGACAGGAGACCATCAGAGACAGGAGAAGATCATATCAGAAGACAGGAGAACCTCGCATTATGAAGGACATGTGTGTTGGTAGCTTTCAGATGGTGAATGATCACCCCCTACTATCAGTTAGACTTCGGTTATTCCCACAACATGTGGGGTGAACGTGTAACCGTGTTAATCGTTTGTAAACATACTCATGGTGTGATGTTAATGACAACAGATACAAGGTCAGTGATCAAAACACCAGCTAGCATCAGCTAGCTCGTCAGCTAACTCCACCAAAAAGAGTCGCAGTCACAGGAGAAACAATCGGCCACAGAACGCGGTCCACTCACCATGCTGATGTTATGTTGAGTTGATGTTACGATCGATTACCAGAACGTCCCACCATGTGTCTTCCTACTATTGTCACAATTGACCTCTCATGCTGACAACTCGTGTCGTCATGCATCTGCCGTAAATCAGAATCAATTGTCGTAAGGGCGCCGAGACGCAATCTGGTGGAGCAGCAGCCGCTGATTGGCAGCCAGCTGCGGTGCCGGGGGCGGGGCCTGTCGCTTGGCAGGTCGGCGGTTTCGACTTTTCTTTCCACGTTTTTTGACATTTTGTAAGTCGATAAAGGTTTGCTACTTTTTAACGTACATTTGTATTTTATTTATATATACACGCATGTTATATATACATTGTCACAATTGAGAGTTTCACACTCTTTATAATCAAGGCTAATACACTGGCAGTTTGCGAATGAGTGGGGTTATAAGTGGCTGTGCTTTCTTTAATACAGGTTGTTTCCCTGCTTGATAACTAGAAGTAGGTTTCCAGTCTTTTGGGGAAAGTTGGTATCTAAAATGAAACTGTTGCGATACAACTGCACACCGTTGTCAACAGCAAACTATCTTAACAGTGAAGTAAACCGCTAGCGATAGGTATATGATGTAGATACCACTATGCAGTAAGATACGGAGGCCCCTAAGGGTCATGGTAGGGAATTTTCAATAACTCATAAGATAAAACTTGCTCAAAACTAATTACGCCTTAACCGTATTAAGGTAGACAACAAGCTGCAACCTAATTAGCCCCAAAACGAACTACCTCCACCCCAGCCCCATTCTTCGACCCAGGCCACGCTACCTCCACGCCCAGCACCACTTACTCCACCTAGGCTTCGCTACACCCATACCCTGCCCTACTACCGGTGGGGGGGGGGGGGTTGTAGGGAAGCTGCGTGGTAGTTCAGGTCTGGGGGTGTTAGTACTGTCTGTAGCCTGGGGGGTAGTTCAGGTCTGGGGGTGTTAGTACTGTCTGTAGCCTGGGGGGTAGTTCAGGCCTGGGGGTGTTAGTACTGTCTGTAGCCTGGGGGGTAGTTCAGGTCTGGGGGTGTTAGTACTGTCTGTAGCCTGGGGGGTAGTTCAGGCCTGGGGGTGTTAGTACTGTCTGTAGCCTGGGGGGTAGTTCAGGCCTGGGGGGATGTACAGTCTCTGGCCTGGGGGGTAGTTCAGGCCTGGGGGGATGTACAGTCTCTGGCCTGGGGGGGAATACTGGGCTGGGGTTGATGTAGTGACTGTGGCCTTGGTTTTAGTTTGGCACTGGGGCACTTAACAGTTTCAGAGTGAAGTTAGTTAATATGTTATGCTAATATTGTGTGTGTTTGGACAGCGTTTCGCAGATGAGTTTTGGATCAAGACAAAGGCAACGCAGAAGACTGGCGTGGGAACACAACACCTATTGAGAGGTAAGAGGGAACACAAACATATTGAGAAGTAACACAAAAGTACTGAGAGGGAACACAAACATACTGAGAGGGAAGGTAAAAGTAGGTAAATAAAATCAGACCATGACAAAGAAATTCCAATCATGACTGTTATTATTGATGATATAGTTTACCACTATGGATGAATGACCAATATATAAAACAGATAGCGATAATCAGAGGTCTATGGATATAGTTGACTACCACTATGGATGCAGTGAGAAAACTGTGGAGAAATGTCAATAGGTTAGCTCCGCCATGTCCTACAACGTGTACAGTAACCCATGGTGACCAAGACATAGAGACCCGACTATGATTTGTTAACTGATATATTTGCTGGCCACCCCTTTAAAAAATCAACCTAGGTTTGACCAGTTCTCACAAACAATTTGCTCCAGAATGTGTCGAATGACCTTAACTTAACAACCCTCAAACAACTGGAGACCCACTTCTAATGAGAACATCCACTTGACTGTGATTACTTACTTCTGTGTACATGACCTCCAATGATGTACATAAACCATACACCATACCATCCTTGTTCTCCGATTCCTAAACTTACCGGTACTCTTTACACATGCTTCATGAAGCTCGAATGACTTGTAGGACCGAAGCTTTGATTGTTTTCAGTCTCACTTCTCACTCTCAAGTTCCAAGTGTGTGTGTACCGATCGGCGTCTGTCCACCGGCCGGACATTCACTCACGCCCGTGTTCTGTGACCACAGGCTGCTCTGGGCTGCTCTGGGCTGCTCTGGGGTGCTCTGGGGGTGCTCTGGGGTGCTCTGGGGTGCTCTGGGGTGCTCTCCATGTACCGCCGGATGCCAGAACCTTTTCTGAGACTGACGGCTAGAATGTCCTGAGTCTCTGTGAACATCTGCAAGATGTGTGTGAGTGTGTGTGTGTGTGTGTGTGAGTGTGTTTGTGTGCGTCTCTATCTGCCAGGAGCGATTTGTTACACAACGGGACCTGCTGTGTGTGTTCTCTGCGGTTGGAACAGAGACATGTGGCAGTAAACGCATCGGGACAGCAAAGGGCCTAATTATTGCCCCTATCATTTGCATAATTACAATGTTTTTCTGAGTCACGGGCAGTATAGACATTGTAAATTGTAGTGGACCTGTTGTCTTTCTTTAGCGAGAATCAGGTTTAAATGGAGAGACCCTTCTCTACTGTAGCCAGCAGCCAGCCAAGCGCAGGCAAGAGGTTCCAATCAGGCAGCCTCACAGCCTGGTTCATTCAATGGGATTTAAAAAGCCAACTGTGTGGTGAAATGAGAGTTTTGCCCCCCAAATCATATGGAATTACAGTGCTGGTTGTGTGTGTAAAGGGGACCAGTGGCAGGAACAAAAGCCCACAGGAAGCAGCTATTTCTGTGTGTTTTATTAACCCAACCAAGCAATTTAATTCTTTTGTTCGGGGGAGTTCTACTTCATTGATTAACAAAAGCTTGGATATAATTTTTTCAGCCTCTTTTGAAAAGCCTGAAATGTCAAGCCTTTTAAAGGAGATTATTCTGCCTGCGCACGATGAATAGAGCCCAGAGTAACCTTTTGTCTACAATTAAATATTCCAGCATAAATATAAAAGAAAATCAGAGATGGGGAAGATTGAGTCAGGAGAGATTGGAGAGGTAGATCCTCAGATAGTGGCAACAGCCCGGCTCTAATTAGATATGCCAGGCGGGCTCGGAGCAGTCACTCTCTGTAACACACTGAGAGAGGAGGCAGCCGGAGAGAGAGAGAGAGAGGGAGAAGGGGATCTATCTGCACATCTGTCTGTCCGGCGCGTCCTCTGGGCATCCTCAAAGGTATTTCACCAGACTTTTTTGTTTCGTTTTGTTGTCCGTTTCTATTTGTCTTCCTGGCGTCTCTTTTGTGTGTGATTATTTACTTTAGAAGAGGCACCTGAACGGCAGTGCCTTATGGGAGTCAGCGTGGATACAGAGTGGAGAGAGGAGGGAAAGTTGGGATGCTTGTGATTCTGGGACGTGATTAGCAGTGACAATGAATCCCTTCAGGGGCTTTGAGGTTTATCATTCAAACTCAGGATGCAGACGAATGGGATGCCTCGAGGATCAGGAAAAGGGGGAATATTGATTGTTGGATGTTTGTTGTTTAGTAGTAGAAGTTATAGGCTGGCGTTGGCAGTGACTGCTTCAGCTCAATGCTGTTATATTCTCATGTGTTAAAACATTACAAACTTTGAAGTTGTAGTACTTGTAGTTCTGGACTAACGCTGCAAATGACGCGTGTTCCCACAGATTGTTAAAGGTGAATTGTTTGAACAGTTTGAACTTCAACAAATTGGCCACAGCTGGTAATCGTTGTCATTAAGGTTGCGTTGGAGATCGCTGTGACCTCTTGACCGACTCTGTGGATATTTGAAGCAGTCACTTGTGCGAGAGATATATCCTCCAATAGGAGCAGGGCTGATGGATTAGGGACATCACAATTCAGATATGGCTCATGCCACCTGCTAGATTTTTGTCCATGCACTGTTTTCTCTCCGACAGCGAAGATGACACTTTCTGTATATTATTATTCATAACTAGAGTCGTATTAAGTGTTTATATTACAGACATGGCTTATACTTACGATAGCTGGTTTGTCATTTTTATCTTTGTCAAGCATAATTTGCAATACTATACTAAGCGTTCAATTTAACATCTGCTTGTGTAATTCTTCAAGACAGATGTTTGGGATATATCTGAAAGTAACACTATTGTGTTCTTCAAACTTGTTATGTCAAGTTTTACAAACCTCACCATAAAGTACCATGTTGTGGGTTGCTTTGCTCATAATCTTTATGGAAATAACAATGGGCAATATTGAATTTCCAAATAGTTTTTCCCCGAAGGACTTAGTGACCTTGCATGTTAATTAACACGCCTTGAGTCTATGTATTATTTTATTCTGATTCTTCAAAAAGTACAGAAACAAAAACTATTCGCAATTATGGCAACTGCCATTGCCTCAAATGGCTTTGAAAGTACCTTATGTATGTTTCAACAATCTTGTTGATTGTTTTTTTGTTGATTTCGCTCTTAGCTTTTCTGTAAAAGTATTAAGGTACGATTGAGAGGAGCAGTGCAGCATATATATTTACAACATGCTCTGTTTCATAAGTTGAAAAATGAGTCATTTATTCAGAAGAAAATCGTTTTAATGAGTGCCATTAGATTAGTTTCCATGAAGTCTACAGTCGCAATATCACAGAAACCTCTGCAACTACTTTAAATGGAGGTTCATGTTGAGATAATAAAATAAATGTATGATTCCCCTGAAGGAATGATTGCACGAGCAGCAGTGCATGATGACTGTCTTCATAAAGGTTTAAAATATGGTTCAAAGGTTTTGACCAAGATAGTTCCAGTCCATAGTTCAACACAGATAGGATAGCTAGGATGGAGCAACTCAGCAAACTCCAATGACTAAGAGCATCCAACAAGTGGATCTTAGAGACCTTTATTCTCAGTATTAGAATAGTCCATATAATCCATGTAAAGCCATTGTGTTATAACTACAGCTGATCAATCCCAGACAGGTTACTATTTAAAGACGGTGATTTGCAGTTCAGGCTAGTGCTTCGAGGCTCAGTTGTTGCTTTGCCTTGGGCCCGTGCCCGCGGCTGGTTTCCACACCTTGATGGAGGACCAGAATGGTTCCTGACTGTCTCCTTGTCATCTTGTCTACTAGGCCTCCACAGACACAACTGGATCCATTGTCACAGAGTTGATGGATGTCTTAGGTCGGAGGAGATGGTCATTCTCAATTCAGTTATTTTTCTTGTTTAACATTTTTCTCATTTATCTCACTACGCAGTTAAATTAGTGTGCACATTAATCAGTTTCTTAGCCTTGGCAGGGTACGTCAATCGGAAGACACAAATATATATATTTTAGGAGAGAAGTGCTTTCATTTACTTAGAAATAACATGTGTACTGTTTAATTAACTGATTGGTTTGGCAATAACACTTGCAGCAATATATAAGAATAAGGTATGTGAACTTTGACGAACCTCACCATAAAGTATCTTTTAGCATCTATGTGATGCGATGGTCCACTGCTACAATGCATCCCTCATGTATTGATATTTAAAAGCCTTCTGATGTTAAGCAAGCTTATATTGACACTTGAAAAGCAAAAATGCAGTGGATGTACTGTAAATTGTTCAGAATCATAGAACATCTCAGCCTGTATTCCTCACAGTTATCTTGTCTATAGCCTCAATCCTTTTGTTAACAAGATATCACAAACATTGCTGAAGAGGCTGAAGAAATGGGTCTTTAACCACTTGCTCTATAGCCGCGCAGAGGGAGCAGTAACCTTAACCATTGTGGTTGTGGATTATGGAACAATATTATATATTATATGCTATGCTTCAGGGCCGTGCAGATATTGTTTCATTCAGGTATCGCTAGCGGGATGTTCACAAGTCTCAAAAGGAACTGAGGGAAGGGATTTAGAAGGTTCCTAATGTTTAAGGACACTATTTTGATCTTTGCTTGGATGTTGGTTCAATCTAAAAGAGGCCACGTGTCTTTTTGTATGCAGTATATACAGAAAGATACAAACCCCCACATTGTGTATTATTAGCTTTTATCGTTAGTATTTATGTCCGATTTCTATTTACTCCATTGCCATTGTTTTATGTGCAACTGATTCTAAATCACTTAAGATGTTGCCATTTATTAATTATTCCACATATTCCATAGAGCTCTCAACTCATTAACTTCTCTCCACTAACATGTTCCCTTAATTCACACTAGGCTCATTGTGTTTCCTTAATGCACTTATGAAGCAGTAAGGATGACCAGAAGGGATATAGCTAATTGAAATAAATCATGATGCCAAACTGATTTAAATCTTTACTTCGCTTTCATAGCTGTACTTTTTATTTTGACTGAATTATAGTTAGGCTTGGGATATACAGGAATCACACCACACACACACACACACACGCACGCACGCACGCACGCACGCACGCGCGCATAGAACATGCACGCATAGAACATGCACGTATAATGTGAGATCATTTATGTCAGAGAGTCACTTCGAACTGTAACAGTTATTTTTGAAGACAGCTGCAGTTCTATGTTCTTCAGACAGAAAGTTGGATAGTCAGACAGACAGAAACGTAGCGGCCATCAGAAAAGTGTAATGCTTCAGAGTGGGATTGACAGAATGACTACCCACCTCTTGACAGAGCACTCGTATAAATCTGGCATAATGCTGATTTCTTAGTTTTCCCTAAGAAGCTTGCTAGCTTGGCTGAAGGGGAAACAAGAATTATTCAATCAAGCAGCTCTCCCTCCATATCCAGATTTCACTGCAGCCCCATAAAGCTGGCTGCATAATCCTTTTATCAACCCTACCGATGGAACACTCTTACTAGGAAGCAATCCAGGGAGAAAATATTATTAAGGTCATTTCCATCTCTAGTTTATTTCCTCCTTTAAGGAAAAAAATGCCCTGCTTTTCCGTTTTTATCTGGAGACAATAATTACTTCTGCTTTGCGAGGAGGGAAACCTGACGACCGATACAAATGTCTTCTGACCACATGCAGAGATCTCAGTCCTCATCTGTAATAACCAAGTCAAATAGTCCCCCCCCCCCTCTTTCTGCTTATCAAGCAGGTGGGGCGGGGAGCGGAGGTGTGGCGGCCACGTGACGCGGCCGTCGGAGCTCCACCTCCACGCTGCTTAGGGAGGCACCCGGCCACTGCTGCTGCTGTCAGCGCTTCACGGCTCCATATCTCCACAGCATGTGCTCATAGGTTTATGGGTGTGCGCGCGTGTGTATGCGTGTCACTTTGTGTGTGCATACGCGTGTGTTTTGGAGGAAGCGTCAAAGTGGCGTTGTATGTGTGTGTATGAAAGCACTGTCATCGCAAATTGTTCTATATCTGTATTATCTCTTTTGGATGATTGCCCCCCAGAATAGGTGATGAGGGGATTACTTATCACGCTATAAGTCCAACTACCTGCCTCAATTTGACTCACTTTGCTCTTCTTCACACTGTTATGAAGTGTTCTTCTTATGAATATCAGTAGCTGCATGGATTACTTTGGCTCTCAAGCCTGCTCTTCTTCTTCACGGTCCTTCAAAAGAAGCACGTCTATGTCATAGCCACATTCTCTACAGTTTTATCTTTTCTTTTGATGGTGTTCTTGTAGACATTGCCAAACACATTTAAAAAGTTGTATTGACCTTAAATGTATCAAGGACCTGCCTGATGCATTTCTCCACCAAGTTGCCACATAAATACCTCCTGGGAAAGTAAATCAGCTAAAAGGACGCTTGTTAGAAGATAATCCCTTCTGTTGTCCTTGCTGTTTCAAATTGTATGCAGTAGTGGTGACCTTCATCAACGTGGACTGGGTGCTGAACTTTCGTATGCGAAAGCATACTTGATGTTATTTCCCGGGAGGTCTCGGGCATCGGGCATGCTGTGAATGATGTAGCCAGAGGTTTTTCCACATTATGCCCGGAATGCTGTCGACTGGCCTATCCAAGCAGAATGCGATCCACACGACCACGAGGTGTGCTCTTTCTTATAATGAAACACAATGTGAGCCAGATCCCATCTTGAACTGTGAAGAACTGACAGTTAAAGCATCCTGGTGGGATGATAAAAGACTCATTGAAATGCAAAGCGCCACAAGGCCAATGGCGACCCTGACCTACCAGAGACTTGCATGTGTGTTGAGCTATTAGTTCTCTCAACCTTACTGGTCCGCACAATCAGGACTTGAGTCTAGTTGCATCTATGAGTCTGCTGGGCCCATGTGGTTTGTGTCCGGGTCATAACCAGTTTACGGCTTTGGTTCTGCTCTGCTTTATTGACATCGGTTGTTTGGTTAGAAGTGAACTACATGCATGTCTGAGTATGTTGTCTGTGAGCATGGCATGGCATGGCTTAGATGCCATTTGTGTCAATGTGTGTCTGTGTGTGGATATGTGCATGCATTTGTGTGTTGGAGACCTATAATTATCCTCCTAAGTGAAAGAGCTGCAGAGCATGCTTTTGTGTGTTGGTGTGTTTGTGTGCATGATCTATCTGGGGTTTTGCATGCAGAACACTTCTCCAGCACCTCCTGTCCTATCGTACCAACTCTGACCCTCTTGTGTTGGAGCTTGACCTCTTGAAGGCCTTGAAGTGCGTTTGCTAATGTCGTCCACTCTACGACATACAAACAAGCAAGCGTAAGTTCAGACACAATCAGAAGTTCAGACACATCACGTCTCCTGCAGTTTGGTTACATCACGTAAATAAAATGGAATAAAATCCAGCGCTGTATCGAGTGTGATTTAGATGAGGCGGTGATAGAAAGTCGTCGGGACGCGGGGGAAAGTGAAATAAAAAGAGAGAGTGAGAGAGGGCTGGCCTGGGTCTACTCGGCCTAGCAGGCGTGGAAGAGAGTGCACCAAACCAATAATTTTGTCAAGTTCTTTCTTTGCTCTCTTTGTTAGTGGTGCGGCAGAAGCGGACGTGGATTGCCACATGTATAAAGGGCGCCCAGATAAAGGCATTCACCCGCTGAATGAACACGCCATCTGTGCTCCTTTCTTATTTCCTCTTTTCTTTTCTTCCCCTCCTTTTTTTTTTTTCAAGCCTTGTAATCAAATTTGAGCAAAATCAAATGGAGGGAGGAGGCGGGATGAGGCTGAGGGTTGGGGGGGGGTTGTGTTGTGGTTATGTGTGTGTGTGTGTGTGTGTGTGTGGAGAGGGGAGTGGTGGCGGCGGGGGGGGGTTCAATGAAAGTACCTTTTGTTGGTCTGAAACGAGCAAGTAATTTACAAAATGCCCTGCCTTTGTGCGTGGGGCTAAGGGAAGAATGAAATCAGTAGCCTTTAGAAGCTAGGCCTTGCGCTGCGACGGGCAAGATAATGAAAGCCGTCTTGTGTTTGTGGGCTAGAGAGCATCTCAAAGGCAGACCAGGGCCCGGCTCAGGGTTAGCTCACAGCGTCTCCTCTGTGTGCGCGCGTGTGAGTCCGGGTGTGGGTCTGTGTGCGTGGTTGTGTGTTGACTTCGTGGAGGAGCGGCACACAAAACGCAGGACAGCTTTGCCCGGCTTGTGTTGGCAGAGAGAAGGACCGTGAAGAGGGAGAGAGAAGCATCGCTGGCCGCAGGACAGAGCGAAGGAAGGAAGGAGTTCACCAGGCGTGTTTGGTGCGTTCTAGATTGATCTTCAGCCTCACCGGTCTACCTATTTGTCAGGCTGCAGACCCTCCCTTTCCAGTCGGTGTGTTTCTGGGTTGTGTGTGTTTGTGTGCGTGGGAGGAAAGGTTCCAGAGGGGGGATCATGGTTCCTCAACAGAACCCAGGAAGAGCAGGAGGACAGAGGAGCTGGAGGAAGAGAGGAGGACACACACGTGGAATATTCTACCTGGGATATCGACGCATCCATGGATGACAGAGAAAGTTCTCCGCCGGTCGTGGGGGAGCCATGGTGTTGCTGTGCTCCCCATCGCTCTGCCTCTGCCGCTGTCCTTACCTCTCCTCCTCCTCCTCCTCCTCCTCCTCCTCCTCCTGTTCCTGACGAGCGGGGGCTCTAGGCTCACCTGCAGGACGGGCTGGCGCGTCCCGCTGTGGAGCCGCCCTGTCAGGCGCTCTGAGGCGGACTCAGACGGAGGTCAGCCCACCTGGACCCACGCGCTCGGGGACTGATTGCTACCCGGTTGCTTTGTTGTTGTTCCGGGTTTGTTTAATCCCGTCGTTCAATCACGCCCGGGCCGTTTAGCGTGTGTTCAAACGAGCGGAGGAGAAATAACTTGGATGAATTGTATCGTTTGTATGAGTTGGATAATTGGCTCGTTTGTCTAACTTAACTGATGGTGGGTTGATTATGGTTTTGTACTGTGCACAAATAATTTCTAAGAAAAAAACGAAATAGCTGTCTTGTCATTGTATGCACACTTTAAGTGTCTTTTTTGTGTGCGTTCTGCAGACGGCAAGCGGGCGGTTCCTGGATGTTGTGTTCATGGAGTCCAACGTGTGGCTGTACTGGAAGAGCTGCCCCAGGCAACAGGTGAGAGATTTACACTGACCAGCCTCTCTCCCACCCCCTGACTGATGCCTACTGACACTCTCACTCACTTCCTAAGCCCTGTCTGTCTCTCACTCACTTTCACTTTACTCTCTCTCTCTCTCGCTCTCGCTCTCGCTCTCTCTCTCTCTCTCTCTCTCTCTCTCTCTCTCTCTCTCTCTCTCTCTCTCTCTCTCTCTCTCTCTCTCTCTCTCTCTCTCTCTCTCTCTCTCTCTCTCTCTCTCTCTCTCTCTCTCTCTCTCTCTCTCTCTCTCTCTCTCTCTCTCTCTCTCTCTCTCTCTCTCTCTCTTATTTATTTATTTATTTATATGTTAGCATGTTGGTTTACACTATGTGAGAGTAAACGCTCACCAATGCTCTGGCATACATTTTCTCCGGAATTGTGCTTTGCAAAAGGTAGCTTGTTCCATCTGGTAACATGTTCTCAGGGCTGGGTATTAAGTGATTACTACTTCCATACTATGCATATGTTAATGTGTGAGTGTACGAGCCCTTACCCTGGTGACAGGTGTGTATTTAAGAGTCATTGTAGTCATTTGAACTGAATGTGTGGTCCTACATTGTTTATTTCAATCATTGCATTTACCGAAATCAAAGACGTGCTTTGGAGAACTACTCTCATCTGAGCAGGTCTCAATGTGCTCCAGATTGTTTGATACGACGTTGCTTGTTACGACACATGGAAAGCAAAATGGATCTGGATCTAAATTAAAGCGGAACTTTATTTGTAGCCGTCCTTAGCCAGCAAAAGAAAAGAGACAAACACAAGTCGCATTTGAATGAGCTGGTGCCTCCCTCGACGCGGGCAAATGTCAGAATTTGCACAGGAACAAATAAGTTGGTTAAAATTGAATTGGAGCGGAATGTCTAATGAGCTATCTTGGTGTCGCCACACAGTGACAGACTGGTCCCCCTACGTCTGGGCGAGAACACTCACTTAGTCACACAGCATGCTCCACTGCTTTGATTGTCACACACACACACACACACACACACACACACACACACACACACACACACACACACACACACACACACACACACACACACACACACACACACACACACACACACACACACACACACACACACACACACACACACACACACACACACACACACACACACACACACACACAGTCCTCCAGGTGTCTCTTGTCCGTGTGCGTATGTCGGTGTGTTTATGGGGATAAGAGAGGAACAGACGTATGCATTGTAATGCTCTGTACTGCAGGCGGCCTGATAATCATTCTCTCTATTTTTCTCTTTGCCAAAGTTACCATTTATATAAAATGAGCCACTCAGAAACAACGCACACAGTCAGTAAACATATCCCCCACTTTTATGTAAAACGTGAGGCATGCCTCCATAACATGTGACGTGCTGGAGGTGCTGGAGGAGGTGGTGGTGGTGGTGGGAGGGGGGGGGAGGGGGTGGGGGGGAGCAAAACATTTGACCAAAATCAATATTTCAATTGAGTTCCAGTCGGCCCCTCTGACACTTCTGTCCCCTCCCTTTATGCTCCCGTGTCCACGTCGTTATGTGTGATTAAATAGCATGTCAGCGCCATATCTCTGGGGTTATTAATCTCCGTTAGGGTAGCAGTGTAGTGTGACCCGCACTGCTCCCTCAGGGGCCTCCGGGCCTCGCCTAATGGGCTGGTAAAGTGGGGGGGCGGGCCCTGCCTGCTCCCCATTGGATGGGCGGGTCTGCCCACCAATTTCAGCTTATTTAAGGGCTGGATTCACATCGAACGGCTGCGTGTGTGTGTGTGTGTGTGTGTGTGTGTGTGTGTGTGTGTGTGTGAACGGTATTTGTTTGTGTGTGTGTGTGTGTGTGTGTGTGTGTGTGAACGGTGTGTGTGTATGTGTGCGTGTGTGAACGGTGTTTGTGTGTGTGCGTGTGTGTGTGTGTGTGAGTGTGCGTGTGTGAGTGTCCTGGCCTGTCAGTCAATGCCCTGACGAGCCCTCCTTCCGACTGACTAGCTGTGCAGGCTGTTATTAGTGAGGGGAGCCAGTCACTCAGCCAGTCATTAAGCCAGTCATTTGCGCTGCCTGCCAGCTGACCTCCTGATTTAGATTGCTCCTGTACTTAACCTCTGAACCCCCAGATGCTCCATCCAGGGAAGAAGGCTCTTTCGTGTTCGTGTGTGTCTGTGTGTGACACATATACATGTACTACTAAGCAATAGGGTTTGTTTTGGTGTATTGCAATGTACATTAATTCAATCCATCTGAATGCCAAGTCGTAAGAAGATTTTATGCTATAGGTTTATTTTATGTACTATTTTATGTATTTTCTGATTTGGTTTTACTTTAACTGTATTCCTTTATAATTCCCTCAAAGGCCATTCTGACCCGTTGATACAGATTTGCAGTTTTTATCCTATTAATACATTTGTATAATGTGCACCTGTCTAAGTAGGGAAAAGGTGTGTGTGTGTGTGTGTGTGTGTGTGGGTGTGTGTGTGTGTGGGTGTGTGTGTGTGTGTGGGTGGGTGTGGGTGTGTGTGTGTGTGTGTGTGTGTGTGTGTGTGTGTGTGGGTGTGGTGTGGGTGGGTGTGTGTGTGTGTGTGTGTGTGTGTGTGGGTGTGGTGTGTGTGTGTGTGTGGGTCGCCCTTGCGTCTGCTGCATAGGTATGCATAATGTATGTCTCCACGTCCTCCGCCGGCTTTAGAACAGGTGAATGTTGGTGCCTTCATTTAAATATCCATTAATACCTTCTGAACTGCGCCCGTGGGATTTGAGGCTGCCGGATTAGCCCCCGCAGCTACTTTGTCTTAGCCTCGGCACTGGGGGCTGCTCCCAAGGACCCCTCCAGCACTGGCGCTCTCTGATAGCGTCCCCCCGCCCCCCCCCGAGAAAGCTGCTGTGCTAAGACAGACCTCACCTTGCCCCGCTAGGCCGCGTTAGCATCACAGCTAATCCAACAGCTAGGGAAGTCAATCAGCCGGTCGGACCGCTAAGCTAACCCAACCCTCCCGTGCTCCGCCTTGTCTTCCCGTGATAAGCTATGCGGGTATGAGAGGGTTAAGGTAAGTTTCACCAGGCCGCGTATTAGAGGGTGAGGTGAACAGTTAATGGATGACCGATGGCTCTCTGCCGGGAGACGGGCTGAGCTATCGCCGGTGTATTGTCTTAAGGCGGAGAGTCAACGGGGTGAGCTGCGATGCTCAGGTGGGGGCTGTGTTAATGTATGGGTCTGAGGCAGGACTTAAACCCGTACCGCCCGCTATCTAGAGGGGACACCTTCGCTGGGCCCTCAGGCGGGAGCTGGTGCTAATGTCCTCCATTGTCTTGTTCTGATAAGCTAATGAGGGTTAGCGTGAGGGGATCGCAGCATTAGGAGTGTATTAGTAGATGGACAGCAGAGAGAGGCAGGTCCAGATGCTAAACCTCCTTCTCCTCCCCAGTGAGGTCGGCGGGGGGGGGGGGTGTGTAACACGTTGAGGGTGTTTGGTTGTTGTAATAGCCCGATAGCTTTCTGATTCACAGACAATACAACTGGGTGGCTGTTTTGAAACCTATAAATACTTTGCTGTTATATTTTTATATAAATGTTCTTGCTACTTTGATGTCATTGTTATTTTATTATGACTATAATTTAGAATTAGCATTTTTTAAGGACCTTTGCCTTGACCAACACTTGAGTGTAGGTCTTGTCTGCAGATTTTTATTTCTTGAGGACACCAAATTAAATCCAACTTCTCTCGCTCAATTTACCCCCTGTCCACTCTTATGTCCTCTCTCTCTCTCTCTCTCTCTCTCTCTCTCTCTCTCTCTCTGTCTCTGTCTCTGTCTCGCTCTCTCTCTCTCTCCTCTCTCCACTCTCTCGCTCTCGCTCTCTCTCTCGCTCTCGCTCTCTCTCTCTCTCTCTACACCCCTCCTTTCCCTCACACATGATTGCCCCCCGTTATATAAACCACATGTTGTTGCATATGTAAGCACTCAAATACAGGAAATTGGTCCTTCACTCACAACAGGCACAGGGCGCCACGCACACACGTCTATGTGTGTTTTGAATAGTTAATGGACCTAAGAGGAGAGTAGTGTCGGAGCGAAGAGGAGGGTGGAAGGAGGATGAAGAGCAGAGCGGATCGGTGGACAGCAGAGACGGCAGTTGGGCAGAGAAGAGTGGAGATAA
>NC_082393.1:26380463-26414340 GCF_031168955.1 Gadus macrocephalus
TAGATTAGTCTAAGAGTCTGAGAGCAGACGAGACACACAAACAGGATTTAGCGTGTTGTCGCGCGGGTACTGCCGCCCTGCCTGGGATCACACGGGCCTGGTGATGAGCCTGAGGTATAACATGCTTATGGCAGATCCAGCCCAGGTTTACACACACAGGAGAAGTGCCGAGTACACCAACTGAACACGGCCGGCGTTTGTCAGCGGCAGGCGTGCAGAAGTTGAGGATGCTGGCGTCTTGAAATGAGTCAACAATGAGGCAAGGCTTTACCTCTGCACTGTGCATAAACCTCTTAATGCACATTATCGACTTTTCACAGTTCCTAGATGATTAACGCTCTCAAGTCCAGTTTTGCTTTCCTCTATTTTTTTATATTTTTTTATTTCTACATACGGTGCATTTTTCTCGCCTGACAATTATACCGAACATCCCTTCCTTGCAGAAAATGTAAAAATATGCACTAGCACTAATTTTAAGCACAGGAATCACCCTTCTGGTTTCTGCTGAAGGGAGATTTGGTGGCAGAGACTGTGCTGGTTCCAGACATTCCAGCCTCATACCATTCCGGCTGGGCTTATCCTAAGCTTGTTAGTATGTATGATGCAGGGAATGATAGGGTCCGCTGCATTACCATAACGCAGCTGAATTAACTATGATCTTCCTCAGTGCTAGAAGGGAAGTTTTTGCAATATGCTGCGCAGGATATTGTGAAAACATGCTATAATAAATGTTTATAATCTACTTACCGGAAGGGTCAGGGTTCAATTTCTAGGCCTATTAATACTCTCAAAGATTAATAAGGCACTGCAAGCGCACGGAAAATATGCATAGTTTCACCAGAAATAATCAAGAGATCACATGAAGGTCTAGGTATCGATTTGTCCCACACAGCAGTTTTTCTCAGGGGAATAAATGTTTATTTGTAATTTTTAAATAGTTAATTGGAGTTTGTTGGCGTTAATTGGAGTTGTTTTAAATTGAAGCCTTTAATCCAATTACAACACAATGTATTGTCTATATTCTCATCTACTCAAAACTATTATATTTTCTATTGTTAACAGTGACTGTGAATAGTTCAGACCCTGAGCCCTGGGCCTCCCTCCCCTGAGGTGTTTGTCTGTTGTTGGTCCGCGTGAAGGCGCTACGCGACCCGCGTCACGCCGACATTGATCTGGGAGGTATTAGGAGGAGAAGGCCTAACGACATGGTAGCATTATATTATATATTTATATTATACATTAGGTTGGTTTCTCGCTTTGATGAACATAATTTGGTGTCACGAAGGACAGCGAGGCATGAATACAGCAGTGCCAGTCAATCCGACTCTCTCACCCATCGTTCCCACCATTTTCTCTTAGCTCTTCTAAGACGCATATCTCCCTTCTCTCACTTCCCCCCTCTCTCTCTCTCTCTCTCTCTCTCTCTCTCTTCTCTCTCTCTCTCTCTCTCCTCTCTCCCGTGCTCTCTGTGTCTCTTGCTCTCAGTGTTGACACATATACATATCACATACTGGGATTAGCATGACATTGACTGTAACAAACCTCCTCTTTTGAAGCAAAGAAAACCCTCCCCGTTCTATAGTGGAGGTGCCCAGGCCAGAAAAATAGCATACTTAGACAACAATGGGCGTGGTAAAGTACCTTAGAAGGATCAGCGCTAGCCGAGTGAAACACATTACAAAACAATGGCTGACTGACTGTCTGCCTGCTCGGCCTGCCTGACTGCCTGGCTCTCTGGCAGAGCCACGGGCTGCCACTTGCAGCGATGCTATTTGACAGAGACGAGAAAAAACTATGAGACACACACACACGCCCACCTCTCACACACACACACACACACACACACACACACAACACCACACACACACACACACACACACACACACACCACACACACACACACACACACACACACACACACACACCCAAACACACCCACACCATCTCTGTTCTCATCGCAGTAAACACAGTGAATGACTGTAAGCCTCCTCAGCCCGTATCTCCTGTGATTCCCTTAACCAGGGCCCGTGACGTGGGATTCTGTTCTACAAACATAGCAACAACAATGGGGCCCCACTCACGCAGGGTGACAGCAAAATAAAGACCAGAGGATCCGAGGCGGTGGAAAATTTGACTTTAGCAGCAGAAGACGTTTCACTTGAATGTGGCTTGGACTGGTTTGCTGCTCCCGCGCTGTTATTTTTTTTACCAAATGTGTATATTCCGCCAACAATTCCCCGCCCTCTTAAAATAACCCAGAAAAAAAAATGAAGCTGTAAAAAAAAAATAAAAATATTTTTTAAATCCATAACAAATTAAACGTACAATCCTAATTAAAAATTGGACAAATGAAATGACTGTCGACTTATGCTGAAATAACATATGGAATATCCAGCCATTTTTAATCTTAATATCGTGCATTGAACATGACACATTTATATTCCAATGTTTTGATAGGATCTAAATCAGGAAGTCGATTTATTCCGGTTTTATTACTGGGCCAATAATGAGTAAAGATAAATGGCAGTTAGAAGAGAAAGGGCCGCAGTGAGGTTGGGGGTGGTGGAGGTCGGGGGGGGGGGGGGGGGGGGGGGGGGGGGGGGGGGGGGGTACTAATGATATATTGGAGGATGTTGGAGCATCCTGTGGAAATCTGGCAGAAATCCTAATGTCGCTCCTGTCCCCCTTTTAATGCAAACCAAATGAGACAGTACTGTAATAAGGAGCTTCCCAGAATTAGTTTTCCGTTTGCAGAAAATGGGTTGAAAAAACCCATGGCTCTTTTATCTATGAATTTCACTCCACGGAATAAGCAAAAAAAAAAGAAGGGCCGACCCTCCTCCGACGTTATTTGGATGACGTTCCATCAGTAGCAGCAGCAAGAAATAACATTGTGCAAATTCTATGCATGTTAATGATAAATAGGAATCCACCTGCTCACAGATAAAATGAGTTTAATTTCCCCCCCCCCCCTGCCCGCACTCATGTGCCTGCCTGGCCTTTTAGAAATTACTTATGCACAGCTATTATTAAAATAGGGGTCACAGCAAATGAGAAAGAGGCGCTATCTCTGGAGAGACTAGCTGGCTTTAGGACCGCTGCAGCTGCCAAGACGCTCCGCTTCTCACAGTCAGCGTTTCTCCTATAAAACACACCACACACACACACACACACACACACACACACACACACACACACACACACACACACACACACACACACACACACACCACACACATACACACACAACACACACGCACACACACACACACCTTACCTATGCTCTCTGAGATTCGTGCAGTGGCAGCAGCCCTGACCCTGTGTTTACTAAATTAACCCAAATCTTTTCGGAGCTGTACAGTGTAATAGAATTTGTAAGCTTTGTAAGATGTGTCTGAGGGTGCTTGAAACTTTCCGAAAGGCGTTTTTGTGTCCCAGGCGTAATGTTGTGATTGGAAGTTCCTGCAGACGGACAATGCCTGGCGTCGTGTTCCAGAGGGGCAAAGGATGGGTTGTCACAGCTGGGGGCTGAATCCTTGGTAAATACCCAGTGGCCGTACAGCAACTACAATATTTTTGCATGCATCGACGAAAGTAGGAAAATAAAATAAAATAAAAAAGCTAGGAGAGAGAGAGAGAGAGAGAGAGGAGAGAGGAAGAGAGAGAGGAGAAGGAGAGAGAGAGGAGAGAGAGAGAGAGAGAGAGAGGGAGAGGGAGAGGGGAGAGGGAGAGGGAGAGGAGAGGAGAGAGAGAGAGAGAGAGAGGAGAGAGAAGAGAGAGAGAGAGAGCGAGAGAGAGAGAGCGAGCGAGAGAGAGAGAGAGAGAAGGAGCGAGAGAGAGAGAGGGAGACAGATGGAGAGAGGGATTTGGTTATTCTCTGCTTTTATCTCTCCGGCCTTCAACAGCTTCACTCATCATGCAACCTTTTTTCCTACAAAGTGAAGGGTGTCAAAGCATCCAGTCTCTCTCTCTGACCCCATAGCATACACATTAAACACACTGAAAATCTATTTATATAATCCAGAATATAGTTGAAAATAATACAATTTTATTAACTTGTGTAAATAGTTAAAAGACTATGCATGCCTTCCCTGCCAAGGGGCGGGTATGAATAGTCTTTTAGAATCAAAAATCTTTACTCATATTTTGTGTGTGTGTGTGTGTGTGTGTGTGTGTGTGTGTGTGTTGTGTGTGTGTGTGTGTGTGTGTGTGTGTGTGTGTGTGCGTGTGTATGTGTATGTTTGTTTGTGATGTGTGTTCATAATCGCCTACATGTGTGAGTGTGCGTGCATGAACGAGCGTGCATGTGTGTGTGGTTCCATACCATACTTTGACGAGCAATTTGCACTGTATTCCAAATCAGAGTCCGTCTACGCTAGGACAACTGGATCAATGGTCTCACAGATTATGACATCTGTCCGGAGAGATGCACATTCTCCCCACAATGACAGGTTTTCTCAGTCAAGGAGTGAATTAAGTATCGGACTGTCATAATGTCACTGTGTAATGTTTCCCTCATATTATACTATAGAAGTTTGCCATAACGATTGAGACACATTGATTACTGTTATTAGTGCGTATAGCCCCGGAGCTGTTATTACCACACACTCGCTGTTCCCCTCCCCGAATCGCCTCCCTCTTTCAGAAACATTATATTAGCAGCCATGCTGTTTAATACCACACCACACTATAAGGGGCAATGGCATGTTTATAGAAACAAAATTGTTTGTAGCCATTGGTTACAAAGAAAAAAAAACACACCAAAACAAAACATATGTTTTAATTAACCTATAGCTAGGTTAATTTAATAGTTTACAGTCATACCTCTGCCTTTAACTAAATAACTAATTAAATAAGCAACTAACTAATCCAACTAAAGGTCTTCATTCTGAAGAATGTATCGTCGGGAAGTACACAATTAGTATTATATGTATGCGCCTCCATGTGTGTACGAGTTTGTATGAAGTTTATAAGTAGGTATATATCAGCAAACGTCTATATAAACTACGCAGTGGAATAGGCCATTTGTCCTTGGTCAGAAAGTAACGGTGATTGAATTCTCTCAGCACCTCTTTCTCCCTGATGACGGTGATTCTCTGAGTCCTCAGAACACGCTGGCCTTGAGCCAGGGTCACTGTTGTCTATCTGGTGTTAATGGCGCCAGCCGATAGCAGAGTTGGACTGCTGCTGCACGGACACACATCATCCTCTCTTTTTTTCCGGCACATTTCTCTGTGAGAAATGCATCAGCGATCTCAACTTTCAGGAACACACAGGCCTGTAGGTTAACTAAACTAAATACATGATGAGGTTAGACCCCTGGAACCAGTGAAATGCTTTCGTTCAGCATAATTCCATCATTCCTCCTTCCAGATGTTCTGTTATATATTATTAACGGTAGCCTACAAATGCTTGGTGCGCTGTTCACCTTCAACCTTTAGGAATAGCCTAGTTGAACATCAAATGATGGCCCTATACAAGGTGGCAATGTTACAGCAAAGACGTGAGTGACTGACAGATTGGAATAATACAATATGTTTGACCGCATAGCAGTGGAGAACCATGATTCAAAATCGCTTTCATTTTTGACACACACTAACACACATTGGCAAAGCCGGAATTTGCAGTTTCATCAGACTGGGCAAAGCGGTACGGCTGGCTGTGACCTTGGAGTGACGATCAGAGGGGCGGAGGTGACCATTCCGGTGACTCGTGGAAATGTTTTCTTTTGGCTGACGCCTTCAACCCTGCCTGGACTAAAACGAAAACCGCTTTCCGTAGCAATCTACAGACACGCGACAGAAAGACTGCATAGGTTGTGCATAGGTTTCTGCGTGTCCATTGCCAAGCTTGCGCAATAATATGCAAGGCTATTAACCACACTAGCAACTTGTATTGAAAGGTTTTAGTCCCGTTGTCTTCAGAAAAAATAAATGTAATTTTCAGTGGACTCAGACAGCTTGAGCCCCAACACCAGGGGGTGGAGGAGAGAGTACAGAGGAGTAGAAATGGGTTTATTTTTTATCTGATTTCACCAAGCGAATCCTGGCCCAATATCTCTGTTTTTACCATTTCATGAAGTTCAGTAAGTTCTCCTAGATCTAGTCCTGAAGATGATGTTTACTTGTGATATAATCGTACCTTAGTTTATACCGAGGCTGGCCCAATAATACTGTGATACATTCGTTGAATCTTTTTGTGTTGTGTTTCAAAAGAGATTCTATAAAGATATAACACATATAGGCCTATGCTGTAAACTTGAATATCGACTAATTTAGGAGACTTGGGTCGATGGCCTTCTCAATGACGCCAGGAATCTGCTTCTGAATGGAGTCAGACTGCCCTCATGTGGACGCTTTATGTAACAGCACAAAGAAAAAACATCCAAATCTGACCCTAGCTACAAATTTTGGATTTTAGATTTTCTAGACACAGATTTGGATGGTCCCTGATTTTAGCAGCCATTAGGGCAACAGTTGATTATAGTTATATTTATTATGAGTAGTCTTATCATAAATAGGCTAGGAATATGTCTTACCATTTCCCCATCTTACATTTTAATAGTAACTTATAAGCAATGCGTTTGATAAGTGTAGGCTTTTAAGTGTAGGCTTTTTCATCCCCCGCCAGCAATAGTCCAATAAGTGTATTCCTATATCTTCAAAATTATGTTAAGTTAATTATTGGAGTGCTCAATAATCTTTGTAAACTAGTATGTCTATTGGTATGCTGAACGACCAAGCTCACTTGTGTAGGTATAAGCAGGTTATTAAGACCATGGAAGCATACACAGTATAATATCCACAGTTGTTACCACTAACTGACTGCTGGCAAAATAAGTGACACTTGGTAGATGTTTGTCCTGGGGTATGATTCACGGCTTCACTGATCCAATGCAGAATAAATTACAAACTTCTGGTCGCATTCAGGCCCTCAACAACCTGGCCCCCACTCACCTCCGGTCTCCCGGCCTCCACCCCTTCTCTGGCCCCCACATCGTCCTCAGCCAGCCGGCTATCTGCTCCGCTCCTTCAGCTCACTGCCATGGGTGGACCGCTCAGCTAGCCCAGGATATGGAACACTCACAACACACATCTGCAAACCAGACTCTGTCAATGCTTTTAACCCACTTATCCCAAAACATATCCGTCCAAATTGGTCTAGCCTACCCAATTTGAGAAATGTTTTGGGACAAGAGAGTTAAAAACATTGTCAGAGTCTGGCTGTAGATGTGTGATGTGGAGTGTTCCAGATGTGACAAATTTTTGGTTTTCTTTAACAAATCAACCCCTTTATGTCATATTATCTTATCTTAACAAATCTACCTCTTTGATGAAAGCTATGCTTTGAAATAAATTGTACATAAGTGCGCCATTCTCCAATTGGTGTCAAACTAGGCATCGTGAGGGCCTGATGTAGGCCTGTACTGTTTTATTTGTGGCAAAAAATAAAAGGAGGATGGCCCTTTAAGGGTGACGTCATATTTTGTCGCCGGAAACGTTCAGCATGTAGCGGGTTTGCAGCTGTCTTGTAGAAGAGATCCAAAGGTAAATGGACCATAACACACAACACAACACATCTACCGAGAGGGCTGTGAATGAAGTCCTTATTCTGCTCGCATAGCATTCATTTTTTAAAGCATCTATAACCCGCTACATACTGTACCTTCCACACCGCTGCCCTGGTGCTGTGTGCGGAGCCCTGCTCTAGTCCCCACGTATGGTCTGCTCGCTGTATTCGTAACGTTTTTGCCCACCTCGGTGTTCCTATGTCTTCGTTTAGGTGACGATGTGACCAGAGACTGCCGCTACATTGGGTTTTCTTGCTCTCCGGTGGAGAGGCTGTCGGCAGGTTCGAGTCTCAGGAGGGAACCGAGCGGTGGTGGCCAGGATGGACGACTGGACCCCGAACCCCCGAGCGAAGCCCTTCATCCCCCGCCAGCAACGAAGCCTTTACTTAGCCTGGAAATACAAACTAACCAACAAGCGAGCGATCCGCCGCTTCTGTCAGGTAATGGTTCTGCAGCACGCTCCAACTGTTGGTTCATGTTATGATGCACACATGTGTTGCTGATTAACCACACATTCTTAATCCTGCAATGTGTCTCCCTTTGCAGGCTGGTGCAGTCTTGTTTCTGCTCATCACTGTGATTGTCAACATCAAGCTGATTCTGGACACCAGAAGAGCAGCCAATGAGGAGGAGGCAGCGCTGGCGTATGGTGAGCAGCAGATGTTCAGTTAGTACCCCTGCAGATCCTACATCTCACTACACAGTCATGCTTCTTCTTCTGTGAGGGTTGCTAAACGTCCCCTCATCTAAAGTGGTCCGCACGCGGTCCTGGCCTTAGTGTGTGATGTTTGGACGCTGGCCTGGTCTTTCAGAGGACGCGTTGCCAAACATGGAGACACCGCGCAGACCTGTTGGTGGACGCAAGCTCCTGGACATCGAGGTGTACTCCAGCCGCTCCAAGGTGTATGTGGCCGTGGACGGAACCACTGTGAGTACGACTGACCCCATCGACTCGGCCTCAGAGCTTCAAGGTCTGGGCCCTTTTTTATTTCAGAAGCCGAAAAGGAATATTACAACATTACCGCACAAACTACTTGGCTGATGGCATCGGCTGTGTGTCAATAGTTGATGGTGCAAATGAGAAAAGCATAAAATATGGTTCATATTAGTGCTGCACGATTAATCGAATCACTATCGCATTCGCGAAATCAGCCTTGTATAAGACGGAAAATGTGTATTTTCTTATTATATTTATTTTATTTAGTTGTACTATTGAGAAAACCTAACACGTTTGCACAGCAGAAATGCCTATTTTGCAAAAGTTTTTTTTAAATGTATTTAATTTTGTAAAATATTGTTATTTTGAAAAAAGTACTGTACACTTTTTTTAGTTTTTGTATGTTTTATGCTAGTTTAAGTTTTTATGATTGAGTTGAGGAAGAAACATTTTAGAAATATCAGTAATATGTGTGCATTTTCCTTGATAACCAAGCAAGTAGATTCATGACACCATTTGTTTATTATATCGCAATAGCAATATTGTCCACAATAATCGCAATGTGACTTTTTCACCAAATCGTGCAGCCCTCGTTCATATGCTGTGTAAAGGCCTTGTTCATGGATGAGTCCTGTCCCCCTAAGACTCGTAGTGGATGCAGATCATTGATGAGGGCCCAAGCAACAGGTGGTCACTTTGGGGCATGTTTGTCGGACCGTAGTTCATACAACAAAAAGAGACGGAGGAACTCTGCCTCCTCTTCTAGGTGCTGGAGGACGACATGCGAGAGCAAGGCAGAGGCATCCACGTGATCGTTCTCAACCAGGCGACTGTAAGTGTCTCTGTTGAGTGTCAATGTGTGAGTATTATGGCCCAGGCGTTTTCAGAAGGACCTATGAAGGCATGATTTCTGTATGTGTCCCAGGGACACGTGATGGCCAAGAGGATATTTGACACCTACTCCCCCCATGAGGACGAGGCCATGATCCTCTTCCTCAACATGGTGACAAGAGGCCGCGTCCTCATCTTCACCATCAAGGTCGGCCATCCTCCTTATTTGTATTTATTTTCTAACAATTGTATTTGTTGATCCCTTTTTAAAAATGATGATATTTGTATCATAACATACAGCTTATAATACATGCAACTACAAAAATGCCATGGACAAATAGAATTTGACAAAAAAGAGAAACTAGGTGAATCAACGTGTGGTCTGGACTGCAGGGTGGAACTCATCCGTAGCACCACAGCCGTTCTGAGCGTCGGTGTGGGGCCTCAAGGTCTCACACGGTGCTCTCCGCTCAGCCGGGCCGCGTGGGGGCTCTACATAGAAGGGACAGAAATCAGCTCTCACCAAATAAAGAAAGTCAGGGTGTCTTTGCAATATTATTATTATAATCTGCTAATGACGTATTTTCCATGTCTACATGTCGAGTCATTTTTTATTGATTATACAAAAGTATGTTTGTATACTCAGACATTTATTTGGTAGAGATTGTTGTGTTTTACTGAATTTTGAGGCCAGAAAAAAAAACAGTAACATGATTGACCTGTGTGTGTGTGCGGGTGTGTGTGTGTGCGTGTGCGTGCGTAGGACGAGGGTACGTTCCACCTGAAGGACTCTGCTAAGAACCTCCTGAAGAGCCTGGGGAGCGAGGTGTCTCTCAGCCTGAGCTGGAGGGACATGTGGACCCTGGTGGTGAAGAAAGGAGGTGAAGGGAGCGCCTGTACGCCTCAGCCTCTCGTGTGGAGGAGTGTCTGTGTTTTAGGATGCGTGTGTGTGCTTCAGTTGGTGTCATAGCTACCTTTGTGTGGGTCCAGGTCAGGTATACGGAGAGAAGCACTCCAAGTCCCCAGCGTTGTCCACCTGGGGCGACCCCGTGCTGCTGAAGACCGAGGTGCAGCTCACCGCCTCTGAAGGTGCGTCTGAATACGTCTGTCTGTCTGCCTGACTGTCTGTCTGTACATAAGGTACCAAAGGTTACTTCATGCTAAAAGCAAGTTTGGTGAAGTGCGTACGTTAAGGGCCAGGACGTACGACGCACAATAAGTGCGTTGGAGGGGTAGGAGGGGGCGGCTATGCAGTCTAGGTGAACTCTGAACCAGGCTTCTTGGGTGTCAGGGCCAGCCATACACAACCAGACAGTGTGTGGTGGGCTGTGGTGGGCTGTGGTGGACTGTGGTTCACTGTGGTGGACTGTGGTTCACTGTGGTTCACTGTGGTTCACTGTGGTGGACTGTGGTTCACTGTGGTTCACTGTGGTGGACTGTGGTTCACTGTGGTTCACTGTGGTTCACTGTGGTTCACTGTGGTGGACTGTGGTTCACTGTGGTGGACTGTGGTTCACTGTGGTTCACTGTGGTTCACTGTGGTGGGCTGTGGTTCACTGTGGTGGACTGTGGTTCACTGTGGTTCACTGTGGTGGACTGTGGTTCACTGTGGTTCACTGTGGTTCACTGTGGTGGGCTGTGGTTCACTGTGGTGGGCTGTGGTTCACTGTGGTGGACTGTGGTTCACTGTGGTTCACTGTGGTGGGCTGTGGTTCACTGTGGTTCACTGTGGTTCACTGTGGTTCACTGTGGTGGGCTGTGGTTCACTGTGGTGGGCTGTGGTTCACTGTGGTGGACTGTGGTTCACTGTGGTTGACTGTGGTTCACTGTGGTTCACTGTGGTTGACTGTGGTTCACTGTGGTGGACTGTGGTTGACCGCGGTTGACTGGTTGACTGGTGGACTGTGGTGGACTGTGGTTGGCTGTGGTTCACTGTGGTTGACTGTGGTGGACTGTGGTGGACTGTGGTTGACTGGTTGACTGGTGGACCGCGGTGGACTGTGGTTCACTGTGGTTCACTGTGGTTCACTGTGGTGGACTGTGGTTCACTGTGGTTCACTGTGGTGGACTGTGGTGGACTGTTGTTGACTGTTGTTGACTGTTGTGGACTGTGGTGGACTGTGGTTGGCTGTGGTGGACTGTGGTTCGCTGTGGTTCACTGTGGTGGACTGTGGTTGACTAGTTGACTGGTTGACTGGTGGGCCGCGGTGGACTGTGGTTGACGGTGGTTGACTGGTTGACTGGGGTTCACCGTGCCCCTCGTCCCCCCAGAGGCAGAGTGCCGCTGGGCCGACACGGAGCTGAACCGCCGCAGGAAGCTGTTCTGCAGTAAGGTGGAGGGCTACGGCAGCATCTGCAGCTGCAAGGACCCGGCGCCCATCGAGTTCACCCCCGACGCCGTAAGCCTCTGCCGCTTCGTTCGTTAAAGGGGACATATTATACCCCCAGGTGTGAGTGTGATTAGTCCTTACAAGCCGTTTCGAAAATCTGCCCCATATGACATCATTAGTGGGCGTGTCCACCTAGATCTGTGCTGGATAGATCAGTCTACCAGTCTACCCAGTGGACTGAAGTAAACGTTGCTCATCTATCCAGCACAGATCTAGGAGGACACACCCACTAATGATGTCATATGTGGCAGATTTTCTAAACGACTTGTAAGGCTAATCACACTCACACCTGGTGGTAGAATATGTCCCCGTTAAGGCATTTCAGGACTGTTGTGGTTGTGTTTGATAGAATAGTGGGGCCTTTGAATCGATTTCGTAAGTCGTTGCTATATTTGTGCTTTGGCAGAACAGGCTTCTCATAGAGCCTATACAGCCTTGTTTTCTTGTATTACGTTTTACTGTCTAGTACATCAGGGATACAACTTGTGTTCATTATGTAATGGTAAGTGATTGTGTTAATCTTTTTGTATTTTCATAGTGGGAGTCACATGAATAACACACCTTGCAAGGAATGTTGTGCATACACAGCTTGCTAGTGATGTCATTGTTTGGTGTGAGACCTTTTCTTTCTTTCTGTTGTTCTTCAGCTGCCCATCAACAATGTCTTCGATGTCCCGGTCGCAGTGATTGCTGGGAACAGACCCAACTATCTCTACAGGTAAGACTAGAGTAATATAATACAATCATTATTAATGCTCTCACTGGTCGTAATCCTCTAACAACTGTAATCCCGCGAATATAGACCAATAGACTAATTGGCTAATATACACTTTTCTTATGATCTGTAATCAAGCCATCTAATGGTGGCGCATTAGGTAAGCTACATTGTTTGGGGTGAAACTATTATTACCTTGCAACCACATGAAATGGTTGTATATTGAACCGTTTTGGTCGAAGGCTTGACCCCTGCATGTAATCCCTTGACACTATCCTGCCAATCACACAGAAATCCTTAGATATCAAAATCCCAGAATTTCAAAGGTATTTCACACTCATTTATTTGTTTTGTTTCAACACAACAAGACTACCTTAACCTCTAACTTCTAGTTTGATATTCTAGTTTAACTGTGCGATGGTTTCCTCCGAATTCTTCCAGAATGCTGCGATCTCTTCTGTCAGCTCATGGTGTCAATCCACAGATGATCACCGTCTTCATCGATGGATATTATGAAGTAATCCTCCATACTGTATTCCTCATTATCCTGTGCAAGCCTTAGATGGACATTATATATATATATATCTACATTTCTTTCTTTCTTTAACATGTATATATCTCAGAGGCGTGCAGTGACTTGTGTTACCCGGCAGAGGCACTAGGGGGCGATGTTGTGCTGTGCTACTGGTTTAAACCTGAGCAGGATCATGTGATTAATGGTTCTTCACATTTTATCTTTTAAAACTATGACTTTCTCTTTTTATATTTAATAAACTGGTAATATTTGCATGTAATGACCTCAACCACAGCAGAGAAGCTTCTGGGAGCCTCGTTAAAGTGTGTGTGTGTGTGTGTGTGTGTGTGTGTGTGTGTGTGTGTGTGTGTGTGTGTGTGTGTGTGTGTGTGTGTGTGTGTGTGTGTGTGTGTGTGTGTGTGTGTGTGTGTGTGTGTGTGTGTCAGGAGCCCATGGATGTGGTGGAGCTGTTTGGCCTGAAGGGAGTCCAGCACACGCCCATCAGCATCAAGAACGCCAGAGTGTCCCAGGTATGATACACACGTTCAACCCGAGGCTGTTGTGCTTCCGTTCCATTTTGTTTAGTCTTTTATTTTGACTTTTGTCATCAAATGTATCCACTTTTGTAAATTGCTTAGAGATCGTCTCCAAAATGACATCAGAGTAACCTTCTTTTTTTGGTGTGACAACGCAGCACTACAAGGCGAGCCTGACCGCTACCTTCAACCTGCACCCGGTGAGTAGTCAACAAGAGGATAGTCATCACATTGACTACCAACCTGTTTGAGGTGCTTATTTATTACGGTGATTTCATAAGTGAGATGTTTAGCCAAAGGGGCTTCTCCTAATGTCTGCATCTGTCGACATTATTTCATTTATTATCCCCGGTGGCTCTGATCTATTCCCTACCAGGTAACCCTTTACAACAAGATGTTTTAACAGTAATTAACATTAGTTCATGCAGTATTAGATTATTGATAAACTGTTAGTTAGTTAACTAATGGATTTATGTGGTTTAATGTTTATAAATGGTGTTCATGTTATTTTAAAAGGAATTTTTACATTATTAGGGTGTTGGGGTTAACTGTATTAAATAATCTGGTTATGTTTACTAAGGAATTCATTTATACATTAGTAAATAATTGCTAGACCATAGTCATTAAACTCTGAGTTCGAGCATGTTAATGCATTCACTTATGCTAATTCATGGTTCATTAATGTAAAGTGTTTCTAATCTACGATAGCGTTGTGATCCTCTGTTTTGTCCAATCAGGACGTGAGCTTTGCCATCGTCCTTGAAGAGGACCTGGACATCTCCATCGACTTCTTCAGGTAGGCTGCTTAAACACACACTGCTGCTCCATTACTGACGCGGGCACACGGCTCACCTGATGAGCTGCTCCCTGGAGACAAGTTTCACCAGGTGCTTTTCACATTAAAGGTACCATAGGTCATTTAGCTGCTCCCAGGAGACAAGTTTCACCAGGTGCTTTTCACATTAAAGGTACCATAGGTCATTTGGCTGCTCCCAGGAGACAAGTTTCACCAGGTGCTTTTCACATTAAAGGTACCATAGGTCATTTAGCTGCTCCCAAGAGACAAGTTTCACCAGGTGCTTTTCACATTAAAGGTACCATAGGTCATTTAGCTGTTCCCAAGAGACAAGTTTCATCAGGTGCTTTTCACATTAAAGGTACCATAGGTCATTTAGCTGTTCCCAAGAGACAAGTTTCATCCGGTGCTTTTCACATTAAAGGTATCATAGGTCATTTAGCTGTTCCCAAGAGACAAGTTTCATCAGGTGCTTTTCACATTAAAGGTATCATAGGTCATTTAGCTGTTCCCAAGAGACAAGTTTCATCAGGTGCTTTTCACATTAAAGGTATCATAGGTCATTTAGCTGTTCCCAAGAGACAAGTTTCATTAGGTGCTTCTCACATTAAAGGTACCATAGGTCATTTAGCTGTTCCCAGGAGACAATTTTCATCAGGTGCTTTTCACATGAACGGCATTATAGGACATTTGTTTAAGAGCCAAAACGGGACAAACTTTTTGAGTTTTCTTCGTCAGCGTCTCTGCAACAATATGGGTTAGGGCGCCCTAAGGAATTTTGATTGGTTCTGCAAGGCACGTTGCCATGCAGCTCTCGCCTAAATAGATGTTTCAAATGTCTTCTTTTTAGTCATTTTCTCTGCCGTCTGTGTTTTTAACCTGAACAGATTGACCTAAGTTAAGTTGTAGTTAAATATTCAGACATAATTTCCGAATGACACTCACGAGTCACCACTAGATGGCAGTATCTCTGCAGGGATCGCAGCCTCTTGAGAACCTGTTGTCTTTTGTTGCGCGGCCATCTCTTTGAAATGTATTTGCAGCCCCTCCGTGTGCCAAGCCCCCATCCCTCTTACAAACAACAACATTAAAAAGCACAGAAGCACTGCCAGCTGTCACCTGACTCATCCGTGAGGCCATTTACCTCAGTAAACATTCTCTGTGAAATTCGTTTTTTGGCATTCAATTTTAATGCACAGCGAAAGACCAAAGCTTGACCCGTGAAGAGAAGGGCTTGCTAGATATACATCTTTTTAATGTTCATCTCTGCGGACAGCTTTTTTATGCAGGAGAGTTCCCTTTAAACTAAAACGTTGGGATGTTCTGTTTTTGCCCTATCCAATATACCCAGATACCCGTCACTCTGAAGCCATCCGCGCAGTGACCCGTCCATGCACACAGAAACACACACGATTATTTATTGGAATATTATGAATATGTATTGATGAAAATGTTTGTGTAGCGAAATGTATACTTTTCATGAGAAATTTATCTTAGATGGTTAATTCTTTTCAAAGAAGTGCATAAATCATAGACTGCCATATAGACCGTAGCAAAGTGAATTTAGAATGTTTTAAAGACCTACTCATTGCATGTCATCTCTCAACGGTTTACCTTTTGCTTTCTTAAGTGACTCGTATCTGACTCAAGAATCAACTGATTCTGCCCTGAAAGGCTGCATAAAAGCACGATTACGTCAACAACAGAACATGCATGAACTGCAATCATGCATGAGGAACAGAAAAAATAATATTTGCAAAGCAGTCCGTGGACATGAGTGAAGTGGCGATGTTGGTGTTGCTCTCTGGGGTTAACAATCAGAGAGCTGTAGAGATGAACGCTGCAGAGGGAACAGCTTCGGCTCTATTAACAGCCCTGCTACATGCACTGTGTTAAGAGATGAGCCAGCAGCAGATCTCACTCTGATGGTTCATTGTGTCTGCATCGCCAGCGATGGATCAGATCTAGAGCCATATGAAAGTGTCCATAATGGGATTTAAAAAATAAATAATTGATAACCCCTGATTTGCTCTGTATATTGCACATTTGTGCACAACACATCTTTGTCCTATGATAAATACTTGTTAATAAAATGTCTCCCATTTGCAGCTCTGTTTGAACACTGTTTTATCTCTCTTAGTTTTCTGAGCCAGACGGTTCATCTGCTGAACGAGGACGACAGCCTCTACTGCATCTCTGCCTGGAACGACCAGGTGAGGGGGGGGGGTGTTACTGTATCTCTGCCTGGAACGACCAGGTGAGGGGGGGGGGGGTGTTACTGTATCTCTGCCTGGAACGACCAGGTGAGGGGGGGGGGGGGGGGGGGGGAACGACCAGGTGAGGGGGGGGGGGGGTGTTACTGTATCTCTGCCTGGAACGACCAGGTGACGGGGGGGGGGGTGTTACTGTATCTGCCTGGAACGACCAGGTGAGGGGGGGGGGGGGGGTGTTACTGTATCTCTGCCTGGAACGACAAGGTGAGGGGG
Organism: Gadus macrocephalus; assembly: GCF_031168955.1. Lineage (NCBI taxonomy): Eukaryota > Metazoa > Chordata > Actinopteri > Gadiformes > Gadidae > Gadus > Gadus macrocephalus. Next base: position 26,397,239 of record NC_082393.1, read on the forward strand.
GGGGTGTTACTGTATCTCTGCCTGGAACGACCAGGTGACGGGGGGGGGGGGGATGTGCTGGGGGCACAAGCTCCCCTACTGTAGTGAATAAAACAAAAGCATCTTTACATTTCTAATTTCATCTTTATTTATTCATGTGTCTTTGATGTTGGACGCCTCTCTGCAAGAGAGACCTGATACCTTCACCTTCTTTATTCACTTGTTCTTCTTGAGAAGCAGAGACAGTGGGAGGGATCTAGGCTGGTACCAATATGCAAAACAACTATCCAGTTTTCTGTGTACTTTTCCTGATACTTTAGCCGGTAAAGTGGCAGTAATTGTACACCGAGTTGTGTTCTCCACAAAGCTGTACGAGGGCTGAACCGGCACTAAGGAGGGTCCTGTCCCCGGTCTCGGGGCTGGTCCCGGGACCGGGGGCAGAAGGAGGACCCTCCTTATCGGGTTCCCCTCTGACACAGGAGCCCTGCTGTCCGCTGGCGGTCTGGTCCCCTCTGGACCAACCATATACCGCTCCCATATCATCGCTAGAATGTAGAAATACATCCCTCTCACATGTAGAGTCCCGCCCCGGACGGTGCCGTGTGAATAAATAATACAAATGATGTTTGTATTATGAAAAAAATAATTTTTCCTGTAAATATTTGGAGAAATACATAGGAGTGGAAGGTAAAGAAGGTTGACCCTTTGATAGGGGATCGTCTATAGCTCCTTCCTTTGAATGTTAGGCTTGGCTATTGCGAAGACAATGGGTTTTATTCAGAATCCTTTCCTCTTCTTTTTACCCCCCGGCCCTATCCTATTAATCTTTGTCGTCTCGTCCCTACTTTTCTCTCCTCCACCACTTCAATGACTTCAGAGGCGAGCTGAGATGTTGATCACCCGCTGTGTCCTCCATGCAGCAGGTTCTGGATCTGACTAGGGCTGCTCGGTTATGGAAAAAATCATAATCACGATTATTCAAACTATTATTTTTTTTGAGTTTGAAAACATGATGTATTTATTCAGCATGTCTCTCTCAAAAACACTTTGTAACTGAGAACTTTGAAATTTCCCCTTTAAAAAATACACAAAATGTTCCAAAAGAAAATGTTGAAATTTAAAATAATGTGCAGATATGTATCCAGTTGTTCTAAAAAAACGAAAAAAAATAAATAATAAAAAAATGATAATCGAATCCTAGATTATGTTAATTTTGTGATAGTTTGACGCTAAAATCGAAACGGAGATCGAAATCGGATGAATGGCCCAGCCTAGTTCTGACCCTCCGGTTGTCCGCGTCGGTCTGCAGGGCTACGAGCACACGGCGGAGGACCCCGCGCTGCTCTACAGGGTGGAGAGCATGCCAGGCCTGGGCTGGGTGCTGAAGAAGAGCCTCTACAAGGACGAGCTGGAGCCCAAGTGGCCCACCCCCGAGAAGGTAAGCCCCCGTCAGGGACAGCTCATCCTACCGGGTCCGTTCAGAGGCTTGTCTGGGCTTCTGTCTTAGCCGGACGTCAACACTTCTAAAACGACTGAATGTTGAATGTTTTAGGTCACAGTTTTAGGTTTGTGAAAATGTTGGAACCATCGACGCATTCTTCCACGATACTCATTCGAGGAGTACTCTTCTATATTAGAAAAGGGCAGCGTTTTACAATTCTCCTTTCATTGGATGGTGGCATTTCCAGCACACATTTGAAAGAAACAGACATTGCGTTCACTGAATGTGATCGGACAGTTATACAGCAGGCTTTGAACAAAGGCAGTAAACGATATTCTAAATGGGCGGTTTTCAGAAAGGTGTACAGTGTTGCGATGCGTTGGGTCATCAAACGTGTTCCGTATCGCTGCAATTAAGTGCTCCGTTACCTGGAGCCCAGGGGAACAATCCCACCGTGTTACCCCTCAATCGCAGGCTAGTTTTACCTTTTGTGTTTTTTCAAGTTCAATATCGGGTTCTTCAGGTGCTGACGCTGAGAGCTGTGATGTTAGAAATGCCCTAGATATCAGCCAGCTATAAGCTAGGGAAGGTTGTTATAAATTAAAAGTGTTGCAGCAGAACTGAAATTAGTCAACCACATCAGAAATAATAAAACCAAATCCGCACAGGCTCACAATCTGCATTTACATTCAATCAAAGGTCCTCGCTGTGTAGATGAGCTGTCACCGGCTCGGCATTTGAAAAGGATACAAGCTGCCTTTTTGGGTAAAAAGAATGAGGTAAAAGCTCATCACTAAGCAGGATGTGCACATCTCTCTCTCTCTCTCTCTCTCAACGAGGCAACAGACATGAGTGTCCAGACATGAACGGTAACAGAGGCGTGTCAAGCTGTGGTTATTGGTTTGCATTTGCCGCCAGCCATGATGGTGTGGGTGGGTGGGTGGGTGTGGCCTCTGCCAGAGAGCGTCACACATCTGCACCGTACCGAAAGTCCTGTGCTAGAGGTCGACCGATAGAGGTGATTAATGAAACACTTGTGGTATCCGGGCATTATCGTATATTTCAACTTAATAATCAATGGATCCATAAGGGCTTGTGTTTGTGGGACTGGGACATGTGGATGTTACGACCGTATAAGGGCCTGTGTTTGTGCCCCCCCCCAGCTGTGGGACTGGGACATGTGGATGTTACGACCGTATAAGGGCCTGTGCTTGTGCCCCCCCAGCTGTGGGACTGGGACATGTGGATGTTACGACCGTATAAGGGCCTGTGCTTGTGCCCCCCAGCTGTGGGACTGGGACATGTGGATGCGGATGCCCGAGCAGAGGAAGGGGCGGGAGTGTGTCATCCCCGACGTGTCGCGCTCGTACCACTTCGGCATCATCGGCCTGAACATGAACGGATACTTTCACGTAAAGACTGCCCAGCAACACACTATGTATTGTGTATGTATTGGCCCCCCCATTGGCCCGTGGATCCCCGTCCTGCTGACCCACCTGTTGCTCCGCCTCCTTCGTTTTGCAGGAGGTTTATTTCAAGAAACACAAGTTCAACACGGTGCCCAACGTTCAGCTGAAGGACGTTGAAGGGTGAGTGTGTGTGTGTGTGTGTGTGTGTGTGTGTGTGTGTGTGTGTGAACACTTGGGTTCAGGGTTCAACCTTTACACATCGCTCTTCATAACTCTGTCAGGAGAGGTTGTTGTGGAGGTGTTGGAGGCTAACGCGGGTTTGTGTTCTTTGTTTGTTCAGCTTGAAGCAGGACGCGTACGAAGTGGAGATCCAGAGTCTGCTGAAGTAAGCCTTCAAATGCAGACCATCCCAACACTAACTAGTTCTAATGCATATCATCCCAACACTAACTAGTTCTAATGCAGACCATCCCAACACTAACTAGTTCTAATGCAGATCATCCCAACACTAACTAGTTCTAATGCAGACCATCCCAACACTAACTAGTTCTAATGCAGACCATCCCAACACTAACTAGTTCTAATGCATATAATCCCAACACTAACTAGTTCTAATGCAGACCATCCCAACACTAACTAGTTCTAATGCAGATCATCCCAACACTAACTAGTTTTAATGCACCAGGTTCAAATTACTTTGAACCAGGATATTAGGTCCACCCTCAGCCCTGTAGCCGATAGAATACTGTCTCTAAGTGGATCCCTGCGTGTTCCCCCAGCGAGGCGGAGCTGCTGGACCACAGCAGGAACCCGTGTGAGGACGCCTTCGTCCCCGACACTGAGGGCAAGACCTACATCATGTACATCAAGATGGACACGGAGACGGACACGGACACCTGGACGGAGCTCGCCAAGGTAGGCCCGCCTCCTCGCCGCAGGACGGGGACAGGGAGCAAGACAGGGTGTCTGCACATCCTTAAAAAGTCTTAAGTCTTAAATTCATGTTTCTAAATTTAAAAATTTAAATTCGTTACATATGTCATATGCTGGTCTTAAATACTGTAACTCAAGGTCTTAAATTTGTCGGGGTAGGACTATTTATTTATTTATTTTTCTCGTGGGACTTTTCAGGAAGTACATGGAGAGAGGCTTCTTCCTTGCTAGCTGCATATATAAACGATTATCTGCGTGCTTGCTAGCTAGTCTGTGACAATGGGTAGGTGCAAGTTCAAGGACAGTTGGCTGGAAGACGTCCGTTTCTGAAGTTGGCCCGCATCTGTTGCCAACCCCCACCATCGCGTGTTTTTGGTCTTAAATTTCATTCAAGGTGGTATTAAATAGCCTTCAATTTGACTTGCTGAAACCCGCAGATACTCTAAAAGAGCAGGAAGTCACTGCAACGTCTCCCCACTTTGTTTTACGTCTTTCTGTTGCTAATATCAACGCAAAGAAAAACGGATGACTAGACATTTTAACGTCGGTTGATTACCCAACCTTTATAAACAGCCGTGCTGGAGTTTATACCCCTCAAAGGGAGTCAGAGGTCAATGGGTGAGCGAAGAGGTGGGCGGTTTGGGACCTGAGGGCTGACGACCCGGCTGCCTCTCCCTCAGTGCCTCCACGTGTGGGACCTGGACGTGAGGGGGAACCACGGCGGCCTGTGGCGTCTCTTCAGGAAGAGGAACCACGTGCTGGTGGTCGCCTTCCCCGTCTCCCCGTACTCGTAAGCAGCGCCGCCGCCGGGCACAACACTGAAAACCCATTAAATGGCAATGTCTGTCTAAGAGCCTCGACAAGAGCTGAAGTCTCTCTCTCTCTTTGTCTGTCTGTCTGTCCCTCTCTCTGTCTCTGTCTCTCTCTCTCTGTGTCTCTCTCGGTCTCTCTTTGTCTCTGTCTCTGTCTCTCGGTCTGTCTGTCTGTGTCTGTCTGTCTGTCCGTCCCTCTCTGTCCCTCTCTGTGTCTGTCTCTGTCTGTCTGTCTCTGTCTCTGTCTGTCTCTGTCTCTGTCTCTCTGTCTGTCTGTCTGTGTCTGTCTGTCTGTCTGTCCCTCTCTGTCCCTCTCTGTGTGTCTGTCTGTCTGTCTGTCTGTCTGTCTGTCTGTCTGTCTGTCTGTCTGTCTGTCTGTCTGTCTGTCTGTCTGTCTGTCTGTCTGTCTGTCTGTCTGTCTGTCTGTGTCTCTTCTAATCTGTTAGTCTCAAGAAGCCAGCGAGCGTCACTCCCATCCACCTGGAGCCTCCGCCCAAAGAAGAGGGCGCGGCCGTGGAGCAGATGTGAGGCCAGCGGCCCCCCGCCCAGACCCCCGCACGCGGCGCTCCACCGCGGGGCCCCGCCCAGACCCCCGCACGCCGCGCTCCACCGCGGGGCCCCCAGCCTTTACCAACACAGGCCTTAACAACTCATCAAACCCCCCTGCTCAGAACCCCCCCCCTGGTTCCCCCCGCTCCAGGAGTGTCCCCGCGTGGCTCCGACAGACCCTTGGCCGCCCCCTGGGGGCCGGGGGGGCTCCTGGCACCCGATGGACGCCTTGACCAACGCCCACCGCTCGGTCCACACCAGGGGGTCGTGGGGGCCGCGAGGGTATCGGTTAACATTTCCGGGACTTCTGAGGGCGCCGGCGGGCGGGGGGCGGCGGGCTGACGTGCAGCGCGCCCTTCTGCCATCGACTGATGGGTGGGAAAGGGCAGAGGAGAGGACACCCCCCCACAGCCTCAGAGGGGGCCCCCACCTCTCCCCCCCCCCCCCCCTGGCTCCAGCCCCCCCTGTGTGACGCACTGTCCTGCGTGTGACTTCTTGCCGTTATTTTAAACGTTTCCTTCCCCTTGTCTCTGTGGACCGCGGCACGTCGAGTCCAGTCTGTACATACGGTTTAAATTATCTCTATTTATTTTACTCGTATCTATCCATATCTACTTCATTTTTTATTGACTACTTGAGATCCGTACATTTTTAAAGAATGTTTACAGAAATGAAATAATGTATAGACATGCAGATATATTTTTCATAGGGGGGGGTGGGGGGGGGGGGAGATTAAACATGACACGGATCGTCATTTTGCGGTTCACCAGATTTCCCAGCGCATGGCGTTTGCAGTGATGGTACCGGGTTGGTACGGCCTCGTGGGCTAAACCATTCAGAGAGCGGGAGAGGGAGACCCCGTACTGGGCGGGAGACTGACCCGGGGGGGGGGGGTTCTGGTACATGGTACCGCCCATGTTTCCTTTGTTCCTAAGGCAACGCTTTGACTTGTTCTTTTTGTTCCCCATATCTATTCTGTGAAGTTGCATTGCTTAAATGTTAACAAAAGAACACGTCAAGTTGGACTCGGTATTAAGCGACCGATTAGGACGTTGAATTGAGTATTGAAGCTGAGGATGATTGTCAGAGAAATAATACAAACCAGACACTTTCAAAGCCAACAATTTGGCTCAGCTTTCTACCTGGCCTATTTCTGCACAAAGGATGTAGGCCGGCTGTTCAGGAATGGGAAGGCATTCTTATGGGTGGGGGGGGGGGAGATGATAACAGCCAATAAGGATAGAGAGGCTGAACATGAGCAGCGCTAGATAATCTGGTGTGATAATCTGGTGTGATAATGGCTCCTGTGGTTCTGCCCTCTCCACTCCACGTGTCGTGGATTCCATTCAGAGAGCCGGTTCAGCCTTGTCAGCTCCAGCCCGTCTGAAATTACTTTACAAACCGTCATCTAACTCGCACGTCTCCACTGTCATGCGACTGATTGGAGCGACTGAATTTCTTCATATTGTGTTTATTTCTATTATTTTGAGGAGCGTTAAGATCAGTATGTTTTAACTGCCCTCGGTGCGTAACACTGTTCAGACTACGGTGGGTTGGTACGACATTATGTTAATGGACCCTTTTGTGAAATTAATTGATTTTGGGTTTGAGTTTAATTGTTTTTATTAACGAGTTTGGCCACTTAATCTCTGAGTGCTATCAGGTTTGATAAGGACTGTCGCAAAGTGGGCCCGCGGCAGACCTTAGTGTGGTTAGATGTGATAACGCAACAGAGCGTTGGCGCGTCTTAGAAAATCAAAGCAGTCCATGGAAGACATCTTGACATGGATGCGAGTTCCAATATCTTCTACCGTGAAAAATAAAAGATTTTTTGAATATCTTGCAGTGGTGCTCTTTCCTTTTTAGACTTTATTATCTTGAATATTATTCATGATATAGGCCTAAACTCTGGAACTTTCCTTATTCTTAACCAAGGTGTTCTATTAGTACGGCGTCATGCAAGGCTGCGGATTTCCCCGGAGAGGGCAAAGCAACGGTGACGGGAAGCGCATGTGGCTAGGGAAATGGATGCAAATGCCCCCCAGCGCGGAGGATTTCCATAACCACCGTCGAGCCCAGAGACGCCACCTCTCCACGCCTGGCCCCCGCTCACCAGGACTCTGGAGCGGTTGGGGGGGCCAGAAACACTCGTGATGCTCCAGGAAAACTCCTTCTGGCATTAACATACAGCCTGCGTTTCTAAATGGAAATATTCAGACACAATAATTTTGTCTAAATATTTACTTTTTATTGAGTTTTTCCATAAAATATGAATATGGCCAAAAAAAAGGATTGTTTTTGTGACTTAACAATATTAGGATTATGACATTACAAACCTAGGCTAACAGATTTTCTCCATGAAGTGTAGTTGACACTCTATACACGCTATACATTGAGGTTTCTGTTGATTGCTGACTGAACCTTGAAATAACTGTGTGTGTGTGTGTGTGTGTGTGTGTGTGTGTGTGTGTGTGTGTGTGTGTGTGTGTGTGTGTGTGTGTGTGTGTGTGTGTGTGTGTGTGTGTGTGTGTGTGTGTGTGTGTGTGTGTGTGTGTGTGTGTGTGTGTGTGTGTGTGTGTGTGTGTGTGTGTGTGTGTGCGCCATCGGCCAGCCCTTAAATGCAGTCATTGTGAGTGTCAGTCAGGTGCCGCTGGCTAGCCTAGGTAGTGGGCGCGCGCTGCCTCTTAAACGTCATCTCTGACCTATCGGACACCTTGATGACGCCCGCTGGGGGGTGTAGATGGAATATTGATTAGACGAGTTTGAGTCCAGCCCTCCTGAGAGCCCGGGGGGGGGGGGGGGGGGTATGGTTAAACATGGAGCAGGAGAGCGGCTGGTAGCAGGTGATGACTCCATGATTTAACTCTGCACGTGCTGCAGGTGTATGATGGGAGAGAGACGGGCGACAACAACTGCTTGTAGGTCTCTCTTTCTCCCTCACTCTCACTCTCACACTCTCACGTTCACTTCCGGGCCTGGTCAGTCGAGTATGGGCTGGGGAACAATGCCTGAACACAGGTCTGTTGTTGGCAATTTGCAAAGTGAATTGTGCGGATTGACTCGTCCAGGAGTGATCCCGACGCCCCAAGGGGATGCGGAGCGATTCATCGGCTCACTGCCCACGACCGGCTCCATCGGTATGCATCCCTGTCTTAAGCACACATGTTAATGACAGGGGCATCGGATACAGCTTTCATTAGAGAAGACCCTTTTCCACTTTCTACTGAAATAGTGACTTTTATTTTGTTTTTTACGTTACACAATCAATTTATATTTAACACAAAAGTGTTTTCATTTGCAAAATTGACTGACTTTGCCGTGGACAGTATCAATAGACTTGTAGCGTTGCCCTTCTATTAATGATACAGTACTGGACTAGCACAGACTCCTGTGATGTTATTGTGTATTCAAAAGGGAGTTGTTTTTCTATTCTAAAGCCTGATGTATGGTACAGACATGCATTTCTTTTAGCTTTTATTGGCAATTATATATCTTCTTTTATGTCTTCATACGGAAAACTAAAGTCCTTCCACCAAACCCTAATATACAAAATTAAGTTTTAAATACTACGAATAATTCAGCATAAGGTATGTGACTGCATAATTAGCCAGGTATAAAAGGTTGGCTGGAGATTAATTTCAAAACAAAGCAGCGTCAGAGATGCTTTAGGTCCATTCTTAAAGCGGTGAACCCCAGGATGCTGGTTCGTCCCCTAGCTTCAGGCTTTGATGGTTTCTCGGTTGTCCAGGTGACAGTAGAGGTAGATTGAAACCACCATCGCTGCAATCTAGAGGACCACCGGATCAAACAGAAATACAGGGTTACTGGAAGCTCATTTACTTTCAGCCTGATAGAAAAATCGTTCTAAAAATGATTCTCTGTGTAAGCCCTCATCCTTAACCTTTCAGATTACCTCCTGTTACCCTGCTTAAAAAAAAACTCTTTAAGTGCACTAGTATACCTTAGACAGTACTTCATAGTATGATGATACAGAGTGCACACTAGTGTACCACATAGTATTGATGATACAGAGTGTGCACTAGTCACTGTACCTCATAGTATTGATTCAGTGTGCGCACTAGTGTACCTCATAGTATTGATTCAGTGTGCGCACTAGTGTACCTCATAGTATTGATTCAGTGTGCGCACTAGTGTACCTCATAGTATTGATTCAGTGTGCGCACTAGTGTACCTCATAGTATTGATTCAGTGTGCGCACTAGTGTACCTCATAGTATTGATTCAGTGTGCGCACTAGTGTACCTCATAGTATTGATTCCGTATCGGGTCATCACTGATGTTACCTCCATAGCACCAATCGCGGCCGCTACCCCTCCCACGACGTCAGCGTTGGTCTGCACCAGCTCCAGGAGCTCCTCAAAGCAGCCCTGCAGAGAGCATTGGGGGGGGCGTCTTAGGAGCGCACACAGGGGGTTCATCCATCACCTCACAACTTGATCTATGATGCATTATGAATGTCAATGTATTGGTTTTCTTTCTTATCAATACCCCCCCCCAAAGTGAACTCCCCACAGCCTCTGTCTCTCTCTCTGTCTCTCTCTCTCTCTCTCTCTCTCTGTCTCTGTCTCTCTCTCTCTCTCTCTCTCTCTCTCTCTCTCTCTCTCTGTCTCTCTCTGTGTCTCTCTCTCTCTCTCTCTCTCTCTCTCTCCCCCTCTCTCCCCCACCTCCACGTTGTCCTTCAGCGCACGCTGGGGGCTGCAGTAGGTGCCATTCCCCCGGCAGCAGTCCTCGGGCAGGCCGCCGTTGTTGTCGCGTGTGAAGCGGGAGTCCTCAAAGTCTGTGTAGTTGGTGAATCCACAGCACTTCAACTACAGGAGTCAAGGAACACAAACCAGCACGTCATATTATTCATTGTTATTTTCAGTCATCATTGCCCCTGCAGAATTGTAAAAACCTTATCTGGTAGCAATTATTCTGCATTAACATAGACTCTTCTTACACGTTGCCTATGGCTATAGTTCACGTCTGTATTCATTTTATCAACAGTGAGAGCTGCAGTCAATGGGTTAAGTGCTTTTTTTTTTATGTATTCCTAGTTTTCACAGGAAGGCTGTGAAAAACCCCTTTGTGGTTTACTGATGCACGTGAAAGCCATGGAGCCGTGCAGGTGATGGAACATTTACAGAGGTCGGCTACAGGACAAAATACAAGCTCAGCTCATCTCAAGGATTTATCAAGTCCATTTAAAAGGTAAATATGACCCCACACTGCTATATCTGAATGTGTTCAGCCGAAGGTATAATTATGGACCCCTTTATTGCCTATTTCCTTACAGAGGACGTCTTTTTAAAGAAGAAATTGTTAAAAGCAGGCAGAAATATCCACAGCAAAGAATTAATCAACTATCAGTCTTTACATTTGAACCAACGAGAATATGTATATGTGAGTATGTCGTAAAGAAAGAGCCTTTATGTTTCATTCACATTGAGTCTTGCAATTTTGGTTTGACGTTTAACCTGGCTCCAATGTTCTTCTTGTGTGCAGTGCAGTATGGCACCCGCAGCTACTCTGCATTGCTAGTAGACCCCGTTCAGAGATTTGTCGTCATAAGTCACAGACACACAGACGCTGTTCAACAGTAATTACGGGTCTGCTCTCTTTCGTGGTCAATGTGTGATATCTTCACTAGTTTAGTCTACTACCTGTCCCCTGGTACATTTAAAGAGCAGGGCTCTAATTAGTGATATGAGGGACGGCTGTGTTTATACCTAGAGGAGGCTGACAGTCCGGTGAGTGTGCGCCACGTGGAGCCTGTTCCAGTCTGTCCTCACCTCTGTCATGGTCGTGTTCCAGATCTTCGTGACCACAGGGTCGTTGCCGTACTGCTCCTTCAGGGCAGGGGTTGCCCATGCTCTCAGGATTCCCTCCGCCTGTTCAAACGCACGCACGCACGCACGCACGCACGCACGCACGCACACACACACGCGCACACGTGGAAGCGTGTGAGAGAGCAAACTAATATTAACACATGCAAAGAAGAAATGACCAAGACGCATCGGCCCTTCCTTAAATCCAGACTTTCATTAACGTTAAAGTCCCTAATTGCTAACATAACATGTTAACAGATGTGTAATTCATGTGCTACACACATGAATCTCTTTCAGGCATTCATTCCACCACATTTAATCCAGCCTGCATGTGCGCGTTGACCAACACACTGTAGGCAGCTACAATAGTTTGCTGCTAGGGATTCTCCTGTGCTCGTCAGATCTAGCATTCAGAACAATGCCCGGACGCGGCCCCATTGTACTCTCCTCTCCTCGTGAGTGCTCATTAACCGGCCATCACAGGATGAGCTATCACCCGTCCACGCTTTGGGACAGGGAACCCTTTTGGTCGTTGAGATGGGGCTCCTCAGTGCCTGGTGGACCTTCTCGCCCGGCGACTCTTTGTTTGACACACAGGTTGTTTTTTCATTTCTTGCCTCCCCCCGACTCCCCCTCCCCCCCCCCCCCCCCCCACCCCCCCCCTCCCCTCCCCTCCCCCCTCCCCTCCCCAGCCCCAGCCCTGATTAATAACCCTGCCGTGTGCGACCACACAAAGACCTCCTCGCTTTGAGGGAGGCTCTCTGCTGGGTGTGCACGGGAGTCACGCTCCTGGCATGTGCATGTGCACGTGCACATCTAGTGCACGTGCAGTGTGCCTGTATTTACAATGTGTAATAAATTGTGTTTTGCGTAGAGTTGAGTGAGTGTGCGTGTGTGTGCGAGATGCCCAGGGGGATGTAGAGAGACGTAGCACAATTAAAAGTGCCCCCAAGCAGGCCTGGGGGGGGCTCCACTCAGAGGGGTTATTACCAGCCGGCTAATTCATCACTGTCACTCGGCCTGAACCTCACCACTGACTCACACACACACACACACACACACACACACACACACACACACACACACACACACACACACACACACACACACACACACACACACACACACACATTATCATAATAACACACACACATACACTATTATTAACACACACACACACACACACACATACCTACACACACACACATTATCATAATAACACACATACACACTGTGCATAACTGTACAGGACAAAGGCTGTGCAAAAATATAACGGTGTGAGGTAGGAGGCAACACATCTATCAATGTATAGTAGAGTACACACTATACACATGCACAGTCACGCACACATAAATATGCAACACATTTGTGTCACACAAGCACATGCACAAAAGCACAAATCCAATCCCACAAGCACTATTCAAACACACATACACACCCTGCAGACACGTGTAGGTAACTCATAAACATGCATTAGCCGTCACAGGAATGATAAAACACCTTATGCCTTATCGATCGCCCTGATCTGAATGTTATAAACACAAACACGTATCAGAGATACTCATTAGTGTGTTTTAGGGTCTCTGCGCTGCCTGTGGGTCAGTTAATTGGTCATTGTCTTCAGGAGGGAAGCATTAGGGGAACCACCCTCTTTGTCCCGAGCAGCGTGAAGCGACTCGATGTACAAATGAGTCCCAACGGCCCCGGGCCGCTTCCTCCTAAGCTATTCAATCCTCTGCCCCCGAGGTCACACTCTGTATTACTGTAGGAGTCGGCTGCGATGTGATTAGGAGTCAGAGCGTCAGAGCAATGGTCAAGTTCCTCAGCCCCACCGTCCACTCCCAGCAGCTCATTACACGTCAGATCCCTTCTATGTTATTAATCTATTGTGAAGTCCGTATCATCTCTAATTATAAATCTCCACCAGTCACTTCCGAATTGCTTGGAGGGGGGGGGGGGCGCCCATGACCGCTGCTCCCATAATGCCCGCACTACTTTCATATTAAATCTCCCTCATTCAGATCACCTGAAGGTTATTGGCTTTTCAGTGGTTAGATTAGCAGGAAATGCCCAATGGCCAAAAGGCAGATTTATGAACTAGATATGCAGCATGGAATAGATGAATGTTATATTTACTGTCTCGCCTCCTCTTCCAGTTATTGACGCAAGCAGCTATATATATGTATATGAGATGCATATTTGCCCAGATTCATTATTCCAATTTTATTTTGTTTATGCTTCTTATCAACGGCCAGAGATGGACAGCTGTTAGCGAGGTCCTAGCCATGATGGGAATGACAGTGGTCTTTGTGTGTCGATGTGTGCGTGTACATGTGTGTCATTGTGTGCTTGTGTGTGTGTAATGACAGAGATAGGGAGCCAAACAAACTGCATTAAATGGCTTTAACCATATCAGCCTTCTCCTTTACAAAGACCAGCCTGTGATTTATGCCGCACATTCCATCAAACCAGCGACAGTAATGTGCCTTTGTCACCTTCTTTGGCTATTTACACACACACACACACACACACACACACACACACACACACACACACACACACACACACACACACACACACACACACACACACACACACACACACACACACACACACACACACACACACACACACACACCAAACATACACACACACACCAAACATACACACACACACACATATTCATCTACACAGACAAAAACAACAAATAGGCGTAGGCAGAGATATACAGTCTGATTGCCGTGTGCCAGATGCCTATTCGATTGCGGCGCTTGCTTAGATAGCATTGGTAAATGAAAGGCAATAGATGGACAGATTTATTCAACAAAAGAGCCTCATCCAGTCTCTGAGCTCAGCCTCCCAGGACAGGCACTCACAAACCACAGCCATTCACACACCGACGACAAAAACACACACACACACACACACACACACACACACACACACACACACACACACACACACACACACACACACACACACACACACACACACACACACACACACACACAACGTTTATACCTGCATTCACAATACAAACTCACAATACTAACACATGCTTCGCACACATGCTTGCACGTGCAAACCCACACACACCTACACTGATCCACAAGTAAACAAACAAAGTCTTCTTTGTGTGTGTGAGAGCTTTCCCACACGGGATTAAGGGATTGGACAAGAGTAGAACACACTGCAGCTGAGTGAACGAGAGAGAGAGAGAGGGGGATGGAGAGAGATAGAGGGCTGGAGAGAGAGAGAGATAGAGGGGAATAAAGGGTAATGCATGTTGGTGCAAGTGCTGTATGTGGTGGTGTCGCTGTGATGGGAAAGAAGAAGCCAATGAGAGGGAGGGGTGAGGCAGAGTCAGCTCTGAGGGAGCTCTACACATCCTGCCACAGATTGGTGTTGCTTCAGGGGACGCTATGATTAGAAAGAATACTCTCTATTTCCTTCATTAGGACCCTGCTCTCTGCTAACCTGCTTTAAATGATACCGGTTCATTTTGAATCCTTGTCATTATTATACCCTGGGTTAGAGGTGTGTGTGTTGGTTTGTGTGTGAGAGAGAGTATGTGTTAGTGTGTGTAGGTGTGGTTGTATATGTGCAAGGTTTTAATGTCCATGTGTGTAAGCGTGTGTTGGTGGTGTTGGGGGGGGGGGCATGTATGTAAATGAGGTGTTTTGCATATAAAATGCTTGAGCCTCAATATTCCAGAGTAATAAATTGCTCAAAGTGAGAGACATCACACACAGCCCACAGCTATCCTGGAGTCATTAAGTAGCTGAATGTACTGAGGCAGACATGAAGCCAGTAATTCAATGATGGCCACGGCTATGATGGAGAATTTACATGCAGATAAAACCTAGAGAGAGAGAGAGGGAGAGAGAGAGGGGGAGAGAGAGAGAGAGAAGAGAGAGAGAGAGAGACAGAGAGAGACAGAGAGAGAGAGAGAGAGAGGGAGAGGGGGGAAGAGAGAGAGACAGAGAGAGAGGGTAAATGAAAAAGAATGGAGGGATGAGAGCAGGCAGAAAAGGAGAGAGGAGAAGGAGTAACAGTGAGGCGACTGTGAGGAGAGGTACAAGTAGAGGAGACAGACTTACAAATGAAGAGTAGGCCAGAGCGACCACCGCGGCCGCCACCTCAGCGATAAAGATGATGAGGACGATGGAGAAGAACTGCGGGAACAAAACACAACAGACAGGCTGTGATGTTTGAGACCCATATCTCTGCCATCGCTGGAGAGTTGTTAATTTGATTATTATGAAGGCGATTATAGCATTGTATAGAATGTGAAAGAAATAATATCAAAATATAGTACCGTGAATCGTTTTTTAAGGATTTCGAATAAAAAACGACAAACCCTTTCAAACTCCTTTCACATGCGCACCTGCACAATCATGCACACACACCACACACACACACACACACACACAATCACACAATCACACACAATCACACACTCACACGCATTATCTCATACACACACGACCGGGGAAATGGATCCATTCAATAATCCCCCTGAACGCTTTCACCCGACCCGCCACATAGTGATCTCACTCTGGGCCGTCAGGCAGCGGGGCAACTGCCACATAGTGATCTCACTCTGGGCCGTCAGGCAGCGGGGCACTGCCACATAGTGATCTCACTCTGGGCCGTCAGGCAGCGGGGCACTGCCACATAGTGATCTCACTCTGGGCCGTCAGGCAGCGGGCACTGCCACATAGTGATCTCACTCTGGGGCCGTCAGGCAGCGGGGCACTGCCACATAGTGATCTCACTCCCGGCTTCCCCATACCGAAGTGGAGCCCTGCTCCCCTAAAGGGGGAGGACAGTGATGGCGGGAGGGCCGCGTGTGTGTGTTTGGGCGCCTTCGTCATTAACATAACCAAGGACCCATGACACCAGGTGGGGTGTGATTAGCCGCTACAAGAAGCTTTGGAAATCTGCCCCTGATGACATCACAGGTGGGCGTGTCCACCTAGATGTGTGACAGATAGATGAGCGGTCGTCGGCTACAGTCCACTGGGCGGGCTGGTGGACTGATCTTTCCAGCACACATCTAGGGGGACAACACGCCCACCTGTGATGTAATTTCCAAAACGGCTTGTGACGCATGTCATGGGACCTTTAACCTCTCATAACACAAAGGCGTGGCGGCGTTGTTTCAAACGGCGGCGTGGGACGGACCATCAGCAGCAGACACTTGCTCTCCCGGTGCGCCGCCCAGAAGCCCAGCAGGCCCAGCAGCGCCAGCACCACGCCCACGGCGATGCAGAAGAAGCCCACGTTGATGAACTGCATGGCCTGGGTGGAGAAGGTCCCGAGAGTCTGGAGGAAGAGCCCCCGTCGGCCGAGGCCCAGATCCCCAAGGCCAGCAGGGTGAGACCCCCCAGCTGGGAGGAGCAACGCACAACACAACGAAGAGTACACACAACAGCTACAGAGGTACAACGCACAACACCTCAGAGTACACACAACAGCTACAGAGGAACAACGCACAACACCTCAGAGTACACACATCAGCTACACAGAGGAACAACACACACACACCTCAGACTACACACAGCAGCTACAGAGGAGCAACGAACAACACAACGAAGAGTACACACAACCAGCTACAGAGGAACAACACACAACACCTCAGAATACACACAACAACTACAGAGGAACAACACACAACACCTCAGAGTACACACATCAGCTACACAGAGGAACAACACACCACACCTCAGAGTACACACAACAGTTACACAAAGGAACAACACACACACACCTCAGAGTACACAAATTATCTACACAAAGGAACAAACAACACACACTCAGAGTACACACATCAGCTACAGAGGAACAACACACAACACCTCAGAGTACACACAACAGCTACACAAATGATCAACACACAACACCTCCGAGTACACACATCAGCTACACAAAGGAACAACACACACACCTCAGAGAACACAGATAAAGGGGGAGGTGGAGACTGTGGTACCGGATACACACATCTACACCTTTCACACCATCTGCATGTTGTGGATTCGGTGCACGCATGTGTGCATGTGACAAACATACGTGTAACTCAAGGGACGCAATCACACACAAAAAAACTCTACTCACAGACACGGCCACACAAACGCACACACACACTGACA
>NC_082393.1:26414440-26416940 GCF_031168955.1 Gadus macrocephalus
ACTACTTACATTTACTGCTTAAATATAGGCCCATCACATGTTGAATATAGCTGTTAAATTAGGTACAGCAGGCAAAACCGCACAATTGATTTGATTTCAATTCAACATTAGTTTACCTGTTTGAACTATATTTTTGTACTTCATCTTCATTTGCTGCCAAGTCCTCTTGGGGCAACTCGGGGTTGCGTAAATTGACACACACGCAATTTACATATTGAATAAGTGGAAGATATTAAACTTTCCTCTTATTTTATTTTATTTTACTAATTTATTTTACTCACGCATTGACTTGTTCAGCTATTTCAGGCCAAGCTCTCTCTGGGTAACTGCTCAGCATACGCGTTCATTAGAATTTCCAATTCCGTGGGAGAAAGTAAGTGGATCTACGCTTTTGGTCCAAGTTTGATCATGTTATCAGCGATCCATTGATGATGGCTCTTTATAGTCAACAGGCACGCCCTCAACCCAGAGTGAACATACTCAGAGTTGATTAACCCAACGCTGATCACCTGTTCTGAAACCGAAAACACAGAGTTTCTTTTCAACCCTGAACTCTGAGTCAACCAACTCAGAGCGCAGGATTAAACTCAGAGTATGTTAAACCAGCTACCTGAAACAGGCCTCAGGAGACCTCCTCCAGTGACCACATCCAAAATGCTGCTCAAATGAGCAGATATCAGACCAATGGAGAACTACCCCTTCTTCGGATGTGAGGTATTACGTTACTATATATATGTAATTTTTGTTTTATTATCATCCCTGTGCAGTTGTTCGTTATAGTTGTCTGAATGCCCACGCCAGAGCGGGAATGTAATGAAGGCATCAGTGGGAAACACAGCCAGCGTGTGGTTGGTTCCTGCCCCGAGCCAAACTCCTCCCTCCTCCTGATAGGCTGAGGCCGCTGCCGATGGGCGGGTCTCCCCTGTACCCACAGGAGCACCGCGGGTCAGGGAGCCTGTGTGTCCTCAGTAGTGGGGGGGTTAGTTCACCCTGTGTGTCCTCAGTAGTGGGGGGTTAGTTCACCCCATGTGTCCTCAGTAGGGGGGGGTTAGTTCACCCTGTGTGTCCTCAGTAGTGGGGGGGTTAGTTCACCCTGTGTGTCCTCAGTAGTGGGGGGTTAGTTCACCCTGTGTGTCCTCAGTAGTGGGGGGTTAGTTCACCCTGTGGGTCCTCAGTAGTGGGGGGGTTAGTTCACCCTGTGTGTCCTCAGTAGTGGGGGGTTAGTTCACCCTGTGTGTCCTCAGTAGTGGGGGGTTAGTTCACCCTGTGGGTCCTCAGTAGTGGGGGGTTAGTTCACCCTGTGTGTCCTCAGTAGGGGGGGGTTAGTTCACCCTGTGTGTCCTCAGTAGTGGGGGGTTAGTTCACCCTGTGTGTCCTCAGTAGGGGGGGGTTAGTTCACCCTGTGTGTCCTCAGTAGGGGGGGGGGTAGTTCACCCTGTGTGTCCTCAGTAGTGGGGGGTTAGTTCACCCTGTGGGTCCTCAGTAGTGGGGGGTTAGTTCACCCCATGTGTCCTCAGTAGGGGGGGGTTAGTTCACCCTGTGTGTCCTCAGTAGGGGGGGGTTAGTTCACCCTGTGTGTCCTCAGTAGTGGGGGGTTAGTTCACCCTGTGTGTCCTCAGTAGGGGGGGGTTAGTTCACCCTGTGTGTCCTCAGTAGTGGGGGGTTAGTTCACCCTGTGGGTCCTCAGTAGTGGGGGGTTAGTTCACCCTGTGTGTCCTCAGTAGTGGGGGGGTTAGTTCACCCTGTGTGTCCTCAGTAGGGGGGGGTTAGTTCACCCTGTGTGTCCTCAGTAGGGGGGGGTTAGTTCACCCCATGTGTCCTCAGTAGGGGGGGGGGTCAGTTCACCCTGTGTGTCCTCAGTAGTGGGGGGTTATTTCACCCTGTGTGTCCTCAGTAGTGGGGGGTTAGTTCACCCTGTGTGTCCTCAGTAGGGGGGGGTTAGTTCACCCTGTGTGTCCTCAGTAGGGGGGGGTTAGTTCACCCTGTGTGTCCTCAGTAGTGGGGGGTTAGTTCACCCTGTGTGTCCTCAGTAGTGGGGGGTTAGTTCACATCAGCTCGGTCTGAGGTCGACGCTGCCCTTCACTTTGGCTCACTGCCCTGTCAATAGCTACATAAAGTCCAGGAGCAGATATTGCTGTACTCACGGGGTCAGAACACGTACACGCCGATATCCATCCCACCTGGAACACACAACATGGCGCCTGCAGCCGAGACGGCATGTTCCAGAAGCTCTCCCGGTGAGATAGCATTGATCCTGTGGAGGTGATGCAGTCTATCACCTCCAACTGCATCTGATACCAATCACAGTGTCCTCTGCACACACACACACACACACGCACGCACACACACACACTACACAACCCTGCCGGGGGTGAGGTGAGGATGAGGTATTGATCTTGAGTCCTGGAAGGGGGCGACTACAACTCAGACCGGTGTTCAACGTGAGGCTGGGGGCTTCTGACGGTAGGACGGAGACAAAAGGGTTCTGCTGCAGGTGGGA
>NC_082393.1:26421940-26429440 GCF_031168955.1 Gadus macrocephalus
TATGAATCGTGTTCAGTTTGCGTAGTGTCGCACGGTCTGCACCAATGTTTATAGTTTCCTATTCAGTCAGTGGCATTCGATGTGTGTAAGGTTGATCTTTGATCTTTCTATGAGAATGCCTAAACTTATCAATATCATCAATACTGCTACGAGTAGCATCTCCTAGCCTTCCAGTGTGTGTGTGTGTGTGTGTGTGTGTTTGTTACTTCTCTCACTGGTCAGCCCCACATCAATCAGCTTTCTAATGATCCAACGGGGTAATTAAGACCGGCCAGAACTAACAGCTAGCTACCCTGTACGCACGCACGCACGCACGCACGCACTGGTGCTGGTGGTTCCAGAGGCCCTGAAGGACCTCCACTATGGAGGCTCCATGCAGTGGTGCTGGTGGAGGAGTAGGTTCCAGAGGCCCTGAAGGACCTCCACTATGGAGGCTCCATGCTTTGGTGCTGGTGGAGGAGTAGGTTCTAGAGGCCATGAAGGACCTCCACTATGGAGGCTCCATGCAGTGGTGCTGGTGGAGGAGTAGGTTCCAGAGGCCCTGAAGGACCTCCACTATGGAGGCTCCATGCAGTGGTGCTGGTGGAGGAGTAGGTTCCAGAGGCCTCAGCCATCTACGGGCATCCTTCTTCGGCGGTGACTCACACTCTCATTAAAAAACAAAACTCTGCCCCACAGCTGGAATGGAAAAAAAGTAAGAGGGAGAAAGGCTGTGATGATTCCCGGTTCGGGTCGTGCTCCGGCGGCGCTGGCTGGGCTGTGTTCCCGGGCGGGGGGGCGCCTGTGGCCCCGGGCCGGGGCTAATGCTGGGGGACGTGTGGCCTCTGCACCGTGGGTCACCTTCAGACCCTGCACCGCCCTCTGGCCTCATGGACAGGAGAGGGGCAGGAGATGGACAGGAGAGGGGCAGGAGAGGGGCAGGAGAGGGGCAGGAGATGGACAGGAGAGGGGCAGGAGATGGACAGGAGAGGGGCAGGAGAGGGGCAGGAGAGGGGCAGGAGATGGACAGGAGAGGGGCAGGAGATGGACAGGAGAGGGGCAGGAGATGGACAGGAGAGGGGCAGGAGATGGACAGGAGAGGGGCAGGAGATGGACAGGAGAGGGGCAGGAGATGGACAGGAGAGGGGCAGGAGATGGACAGGAGAGGGGCAGGAGATGGACAGGAGAGGGGCAGGAGAGGGGCAGGAGAGGGGCAGGAGATGGACAGGAGAGGGGCAGGAGAGGGGCAGGAGAGGGGCAGGAGATGGACAGGAGAGGGGCAGGAGAGGGGCAGGAGAGGGGCAGGAGATGGACAGGAGAGGGGCAGGAGAGGGGCAGGAGAGGGGCAGGAGATGGACAGGAGAGGGGCAGGAGAGGGGCAGGAGAGGGGCAGGAGATGGACAGGAGAGGGGCAGGAGATGGACAGGAGAGGGGCAGGAGAGGGGCAGGAGAGGGGCAGGAGAGGGGCAGGAGATGGACAGGAGAGGGGCAGCCGTTGGTCTCCCTTCCAGACAAACCCTCGCGGTCATGCCGCGGTCAGGTGGCATTCGATTTTTTGATTTTCTTTAAAACAAATCAGGAATTTTATTTTATGTAGCCATTTATTTTCTGTGGTGCAGATTTTCATTTGGGTGGCAGGATGAAATGCAATGGTTTTGAAATTGCCTTAAATGAACCCAAAATGAAGTGTTAACATTGTTTTGACCTTCGGAGGCCGCGGGAGATTTCTCTGGGCTCTGGGTTCTCCCTTTATGGGAGACTCCAGCCAGAGGCTTTACACGCTGGTTGTGTATGCTACCCAAATACAATCACGCATTCTCCAACTCCAGCCAAGCTTTAAAAAGAGGCTTTTATTATGGACTTTCTGAACTCCACTTCCCAGAACCTGCAAACGCTTCTAAATGAACCCAACCACCTTATCGCATTAGCATTGCTAATAATGGGATTCAGAAAAGAGGCTTCCTCTCTGTTCACATTGCCATTGTGAACACTTGTCTCCCTACACTACCGCTGACTGGTGGCTGTGACCAACAAGCCGCCATGGTCTCTTACTGTAGGAGCTGGCATTCCGTTAATATTGAACAATACCTTATTTTTAAAAGATAAGGAAGTCTGTGAGATTTATTTTGAAGTGAAAAAGAAAACCATAAAAGGTACCATGGTCGAGTTGTTTGTTTGCCTGGCGGCCTCACAGTTCATTAGTACAGAGCACTCTTCTCCACACGACACTACCTTAGTTGAATTCCTTTTACCGAGCCTCACAGTCATTGTTTGGAGAAGGCCAGTGTTCAGACGTTAAGTCTTAGTATACGTTTTAACTACAATCAACTTAGGATCATTTTGGGATTTTAAATCCTTGTCTGGACACTGATACCACCTACACGTACACATGCAGTACCGCTGGGTGACCACTACCTTATTAGGCACAGCTCCCGTCCAGACACTGAATTTTGGATTCTGAACCCTTCCTGGGGAAAAGCAATTAGCCTCTGCACACTCACACACACATATGTACACATGAACACACATGTGTACACAAGAATAGATGCATGCATGTGCACACTGACAATTCTGACATACAAATCCATGATCTCTCTCTCTCATATTCACACACACACACACACACACACACACACACACACACACACACACACACACACACACACACACACACACACACACACACACACACACACACACA
The DNA here is from genome assembly GCF_031168955.1 of Gadus macrocephalus. Classification (NCBI taxonomy): domain Eukaryota; kingdom Metazoa; phylum Chordata; class Actinopteri; order Gadiformes; family Gadidae; genus Gadus; species Gadus macrocephalus. The sequence continues at coordinate 26,424,621 of NC_082393.1, forward strand.
CACACACACACACACACACACACACACACACACACACACAGATGTGCACACATGTACAGATATACACACAAAGGACCACATCCCATTTAAATCCTACGGCTTTCTTTGTTCAAACCAAACAAATACGTGTGCCAGAGGAGTTCCACGGTACCAAGCTGTCAGATCTTAATTACACCGGGGATAAGGCTCAGGAGCAGGCTCCGTTTTCACGTGAAGCGCCCCTACACTATCGCCATGAGCTCTTTACATGTTTATTGATGCTGCTGTCATGGTGACCACTGCTTCGGAGCTGTAGAACTGATGCCAGGAAGCATTTAAATGGCATGTTTCTATGTTTCTATGTTTCTATATCTGTTTTATTAAGTCTGAACCGGATGCATTGGCATGTACGAATGTGTTTCTTCTTTCTCAAATACTTTTTTATGCTGTTGGCCCTTAGCCATCGGTACATCCATCGGTACATCCATCGGTACATCCATCGGTACATCCATCGGTACAGCCATCTGTACATCCATCGGTACATCCATCGGTACATCCATCGGTACATCCATCGGTACATCCATCGGTACATCCATCGGTACATCCATCGGTACATCCATCGGTACATCCGTCCACTCATCCATCCATCTACTCCGCCTTCCCTCTGTATCCCTCCCCCTCTCTGTTATCTCTGCAGCCATGCACTCACCACTCGTATCCTTTGTTTAGTGGTCATCATGTATTTGCCTTCCATTAACTCTTCTTAATAAGCAGAGCTGTATGAAATGTTCACTGATGGATAGCTTCCGCTAGATTTTTAATGAAACCTCTTTTGAATGCGTTGCCTTGGTGTCCACTTGCATGAGCTGCAATTACGGCTCTTTTGTTTCATCCCCTTAACGTGTGGCTTCCACATAATGGCCTTCCAATTAATTTATAAATGAAATGGCGTTCATTCAGAAGTACAGGATTCTAACGGGCTTGAGAATGGCCTGTGGTTTTACACCATTTGTTCTAGTTGCGCTCCTTGAATACTGTTCTACACTGTTCATCATTTATCCGTCTGATGGGTATAGAAAGAGCTTTCAAAGCTCATCCCTGCAAGGAAAGTCTCTCCATTGTATTCACACATGAATAAAGAAAGGGGGCGAATCATACGTGAATGAAAACCTATTGTTGGAAATCACAAAGCGACTGAAACGGCCGCCGTACGAAACACGTCGCCCAACCATTGAGTTCAGCAGCGACCATGAGACCATGAAAGAAGAGCGACCGTGAGGCTGCAGATCAGGACAGAAGACGTAACGGCGTCAAGGGAACAGAACCGGCAGCGCGGCGAGCTGAAGGAAGTGTGCGGTACAACCCCTCCGACACTGGCCGACCTCGCCGAGAGAGGAGATCACTCTTCATCTGAGCATGAAGGAGTGAGACGCACCGGAGCGCAGAGCCTGGGCCGGAGAGCGCAGAGCCTGGGCCGGACGCTCACAGCGTCGCGAAGCACCCCCGAGGCGTTCGGCAGAGAGACCGTCTTCACTCAGCCTCTGATTATGCTGCCCTGAAAGGTTGGTCCACTTGGAGGAGGCTTCAGTGCAGCTCAGCCTTCCACACAAGCGCTTTACATAAGAGGTCAACTCAAGCCATTTGACTGCAGGGAAACACCGGCCCTTTATGCACGCAAGGCCACAAGGGCAGCTGGCGAGGGCGGCGGAGGTGGGGGGCTTTGAAACCAGCAAACAGGGAAAGAAAGTTCCCTGTTTGAGCAATGTTATTTACACTGCCCATCACAACTGGCATCTGGGTGATGGGGAACCTTTTACAGGATCATGTATTCAACATACACACACGCACATACACACATGCGCACACATACACACACAGACACATGCACTTACACAAGCAAACAGACACACACACACACACACACACACACACACACACACACACACAGACTCACACACTGGTCCACACACTCCCAGTCTCACACACTGGTCCACACACTCCCAGTCTCACACACTGGTCCACACACTCCCAGTCTCACACACTGGTCCACACACTCCCAGTCTCACACACTGGTCCACACACTCCCAGCCAGCAAAGCTGTGGGCCATCCCAGGAAACAATAAAATACACTCTTAAATTGCTCTGACCTTTTAAGAGAATGTAATTTTATCCACATCAAATGTCGTCCTTGGTTAACTTCAGCCCCACAACACACCTGAGGCGTCGGCTGTGTGTGTGTGTGTGTGTGTGTGTGTGTGTGTGTGTGTGTGTGTGTGTGTGTGTGTGTGTGTGTGTGTGTGTGTGTGTGTGTGTGTGTGTGTGTGTGTGTGTGTGTGTGTGTGAATGCTTGCGTGTAAGTGTGTGTGTGTGTGTGTGTCTGTGGTTTTGTGAATGCATGTGTGTATTTGTTTGGGTGTGTGTGTGTGTGTGTGTGTCTGAATGCTTGCGTATAAGTGTGTGTGTGTGTGTGTACATGTGTCTATGTGTGTCAAGCAGATGCCACCTCTAGCCTGGCCTTTCCATCATAGCAGTTTAATAGGCTATAACAATAAAACAGGCGTATTGGGCCCACCCAGGGGAAATCAACAGTACTGTAGGGCTGGCGATTTCACACACACACACACACACACACACACACACACACACGGTAGAGGTATAGTAGCCAGGCCTCATTTGAAGCCCCTGTCCTCCCAGACTTCCCTCTCTCCGTTGTTTCCGATCGGTCTGAGTTATGACACGAGGCTCACTCGCCAAACAAAGACCAACGACGAGCATCACGCTGCTGTGTGTGTGTGTGTGTGTGTGTGTGTGTGTGTGTGTGTGTGTGTGTGTGTGTGTGTGTGTGTGTGTGTGTGTGTGTGTGTGTGGTTTGCCGGGGAGGGGGGATGTTAAGGTTAAGGACATGCAAGTATATACTGTACTGTTTACGTTATATGTTTTGCTCTATGTTATGTTTTTTGTATGTTAGATAACATGTTTTGTTGCGTGTGATATTTTATGCTACATGTTCTGCTGTGTGTTTGGAGCGTCAGTGTTGGTCATGACCGTGTTGGGGGTGGCGGTGTAGGGAGGTGGAGGGATGGAGGGTGTGGGTCCCCAGCCCATTCTCCACCTCCACGTCAACACCCCCCCCCCCCCTGGCCCCCCCCCCCCCCACATTCACACACACAGCACTAGTGTCCCAGATAGATATTTCATCCCTCAGTGGATGTCATATTTATATTTTTATGATAGTTATTCATTTTTGAAGTAATATAAATATGATGCATATTCAGCTTAATCGAAGATAAATCTCAGATTAAATCTAAGACATCTAAAATGCTTCCCCGTCTCCCTGTGAGAACGCAAAGTTCTATGTACGAGCAAGCAACCCCCCCCCCCCCCCCCCACACACACACTGATGTCCAGCCAGCAGCACCCCCCCCCCACTGATGTCCAGCCAGCAGCCGTCTGGCAGCCATGTTGGCGTGTCCTTAGAGGCCTCAGGTGTTGCTGTGTCCTGGATCCTCGCTAAACCACAGGACCTGATTGGCACTGCTCGACTCTGGTGTGTGTGTGTGTGTGTGTGTGTGTGTGTGTGTGTGTGTGTGTGTGTGTGTGTGTGTGTGTGTGTGTGTGTGTGTGTGTGTGTTAGTGCAGTCCCATCACTCATGTGGCCCTGTCAACTGCTACCATGTCCACATTTGTAAATGCAGATGTTAAATGTCTTTGTCTGCTCTAACACTAAGGGCCACAGACAATACATTGTGTGTGTGTGTGTGTGTGTGTGTGTGTGTGTGTGTGTGTGTGTGTGTGTGTGTGTGTGTGTGTGTGTGTGTGTGTGTGTGTGTGTGTGTGTGTGTGTGTGTGTTGATGGATGGATGTATTGATGAATTAATGAATTAATAAGTGTATGGACAGTGTGTGTGTGCCTTGAAGCTTTGGCATGTGTCTGAACTAACACGACGGCAGCAGACCCATGTCCCCGGTGTCTGCATCTCTTCTGGCTTTGTGTTGGAGGCCGTCTGACTCTCCCTGCGCGGGCTCATCAGGCCATTTGGAGTCATTTCACTCCTGTCAATCAAAAACCACCAGCCATACCCAAATGGGGATTGACAGTCAGATTCAGTTAGTCAGTCAATGGCAGATTGACGGGGCTCCGGCTCTGGCTCAGGGTATTAGGGAAACACACACACGCACACACACAAGCACAAACACACACACACACACACACATGCAACATGAATACCAATGCTTGTTAAAAAACTCATGCATGTTTTTCTACATTTTGGCACACTTCAGATTGCACAGAGATACACACATACACACTTCTGCATCACGAAGTCTCTCAGGCACACACACACACACACACACACACACACACACACACACACACACACACACACACACACACACACACACACACACACACACACACACACACACACACACATTACTCAGTATTCAAGGCCATTGCGGGGCATTAACCTATCCAGAGGAACATGTCTGCGTGGGCCTGCGACTCCCACATAGATCCAGGCTCTGAGAGCAGGACAGATACAGGATGACCTCTGCATTTTTCGCTGAATATCCCAGAATGGAACGGTTCAAAGGTTTCAGATTGAGACCCGCCGCTCTGCAGCTGTTTGGGATGTGTGCATGATTCACAATCCTATTATGGCGCTTCTTTCTGAGATGTATCACTGTGTGTGTGTGTGTGTGTGTGTGTGTGTGTGTGTGTGTGTGTGTGTGTGTGTGTGTGTGTGTGTGTGTGTGTGTGTGTGTGTGTGTGTGTGTGTGTGTGTGTGTGTGTGTGTGTGTGTGTGTGTGTGTGCGTGTGTGTGTGTATGTGTATCCACCCT
>NC_082393.1:26434440-26482696 GCF_031168955.1 Gadus macrocephalus
AGACCACTGCCACATAAATAAAGGTAAGACGCGATATTTATTGCTTAAGATTTGCTGGTGCTGTGGCGAGGCCTTTTGTGTTTTTTGCACTCAAGTGGTCGGCTGTTTTAACTTGCAATTGATAGTCGGTGGAATCAGTCTCTTGTTGACACAAAGTGACTTTTGGTCATTCTTGCTTTGCTTGAATTCTGGAATAATTGTGGGGGGGAGTGCATGAGTTTTGGTCAGAATGCCTGATGTAGGCTAGATTGAATGGAATGCGTGTTGTGAATTGAGAACAGCCAGCTCCTGATGTGATACAGCGTTCAGCTGTGCAACAAATATTTTTTATCTTTTTCAATCTTGACGACTTTTGTAGTGCTGTGTGTAGCCACTCGTTTGCCCCTTCTGAACTCAAACAAGCAGTTAATTTCCTTTCCTAGCTCCTCTTGTTTATGTTGTTAGCTTAGCCATGTCATGTCACGTTGTCAACATTAGATACATGGAGCAGAACATAGTGGGTCATATGTCCGATGCTATTTGGAAACGTTTTCCTTCATAAAACGTGCCAGACAGATTTTGTATACATTTTATTTCTTAGTAAATAGCTACATGGGTATGCCATCTTTCAGAATACTAAACGCGCTATCCATTGTATGGGCCTGTAAAATGCTAATCAAATCAATCTAATGTATTTATTAAGCACCTTTAATAAAAAGGTAAATGGTTGGGGGAAGATCTTATGTTTTATATGTATGTTTTTGTCATGCCTGTCTACACTTCAAACTCGTGCATATTGCAGAATATATGGAACAGCGCCCCCTGGGGTCACACTTTTCGGTGGGTCGCAGAATTCGGTGTAACACTTGCACTAAAGAGTGCATCCTCACTGTACCCAGCACTTCTGAAAAATGCACTTCCGAATGCATCTCTGTCCCCAGCACATTTCAAACCAAACTGACGCCCATGGGTACAGACTGACTTGGGACTAAGACGTCTTTCTGGTCTTATTTTAATCAGCATTAAGGTTTAACAAATAGTAGATAATGACCTATTAACCGAGCCCTACACGAGGGCCTCAAAGACAAGTAAGATTCTACATTTGGGTTGGGGTTACAGGAACAGGGAGTTAGAAAGCCTCAGAACACACTGCATCTCGTGCACTCTCACCCCACGGCACCCTTCTGGTATTCGAAGCTAAAATCCTTCCCAGACCTTCGCCCCAGCAATCCAACATCCATGACAGCCAGACCGCCATCTCATAGAGGGCTCCAGAAGGCATGAGTGCAATGCACAGGAAGGTTTTTATATCTCATAAGGGCTCTGGCCTACTGACCTCCACAGGGCAGCTGCCTTCACACGCCTTAAGGCACAAGTTTCCATCCCTGGAAATGGGGATCTGGAACCGACGCCGTTTGACTCTAAGGTTGGAGGTCAAGCCCCTTTCAAGATGGCAAAAATCATACACACCTTCCGCTGGGTTTCAGGAAGGACATCCGAGATTTGGATTTGTAGCTCCTGCAGAAAAAGAAGTGAGCCCAAATGGGCCAACTGGGCCAAATGGGCCAACTGGGCCAAATGGGCCAACTGGGCCGTGCTTTGGACCTCTCAGAAGCCTGGGCTGCCTGGCCCACGAGACCTAATGGATCAGAACTTGGTGTAAAGGCACTTTTGGAGATAGGAGAATCGTACCGCCCTGAGACTTGGCGATGTCGTTCCTGGGCCTGACTGGGACCCCCACACCGACTCTTAACTATCTTAAAAATTCCTTCAAGAATATAACAAACGTCATCCTTTTTGTTTTGGCTGACACACAAAACGTTTAGCTGTTTCCTTGTCCGGAAGATAGGGAGCGCTGTACTAGTGAACGCTTATACGCCTTACCCTAACCCTGTTCCTCTGGGTTTAGGTTGGGGACCAGGCCTTACCCTACCCCTGTTCCTCTGGGTTTAGGTTGGGGACCAGGCCTTACCCTAACCCTGTTCCTCTGGGTTTAGGTTGGGGACCAGGCCTTACCCTACCCCTGTTCCTCTGGGTTTAGGTTGGGGACCAGGCCTTACCCTAACCCTGTTCCTCTGGGTTTAGGTTGGGGACCAGGCCTTACCCTAACCCTGTTCCTCTGGGTTTAGGTTGGGGACCAGGCCTTACCCTAACCCTGTTCCTCTGGGTTTAGGTTGGGGACCAGGCCTTACCCTAACCCTGTTCCTCTGGGTTTAGGTTGGGGACCAGGCCTTACCCTACCCCTGTTCCTCTGGGTTTAGGTTGGGGACCAGGCCTTAGCCTAACCCTGTTCCTCTGGGTTTAGGTTGGGGACCAGGCCTTACCCTAACCCTGTTCCTCTGGGTTTAGGTTGGGGACCAGGCCTTAGCCTAACCCTGTTCCTCTGGGTTTAGGTTGGGGACCAGGCCTTACCCTAACCCTGTTCCTCTGGGTTTAGGTTGGGGACCAGGCCTTACCCTACCCCTGTTCCTCTGGGTTTAGGTTGGGGACCAGGCCTTACCCTACCCCTGTTCCTCTGGGTTTAGGTTGGGGACCAGGCCTTACCCTAACCCTGTTCCTCTGGGTTTTAAAGCCAGCCTCTCTCCAGCCAGACTTTAACTCACCAGTCACACAATTCTTCATAGAACACACTTTCTCCCCCCTTCAGTGTGTGTGTGTGTGTGTGTGTGTGTGTGTGTGTGTGTGTGTGTGTGTGTGTGTGTGTGTGTGTGTGTGTGTGTGTGTGTGTGTGTGTGTGTGTGTGTGTGTGTGTGTGTGTGTGTGTGTGTGTGTGTGTGTGTGTGTGTGTCCAATACGCAGTATTGATTTTTTATTCCCCACAAGACCAGCCACTAAGGTTAAATCATGAGGAGGAATGAGGAGCTGGAGGAGAAAATAACAGAGCAGGAAGAGGAGGAGCCGCCAGATCAGGGGAGAAGGACAAAGACAGGGAAGACTATCTTCTTCCCCTCTTCTGCATTCAGTTTGCTTCCTTAAAATCACATGAGCTTATGAAATGTTATAATGCCATTGAACGTCAACAATCAGTCGTGCTCTGTTTGCGGAGTCAAATACATGGGCTTTTCTCTGATTCCTACAAATATAGTTTTCAACCATTTAAAGACAATACTTAATTAATGACAATACTCCTTAATTGTCATTATCTCTGGTCAAAATTTCCCCCAACCTGAAAGAGACTCTTTCAGTACATCTGGAGAAAGTGTACGGGAAGGTATTAACATAATTACTTAAAAGATATGCTTGCTAAACTTTCCACTGTTTTGACCTTTTTCAATGCTTAGCATCACTGCAGCATTAAGAAAGTGCTACATATTCTATAATGTATATTTATGTTGTTCTAGCAGCTTTGTGTCCATGGCCACGATGCCCTGGAGAGCGTCAGGATCAGCCTTCATTAGCGGAGAGAGCGTCTTAAGGGGTCAGCGCCGACAGAGAGACCGGCTAATTGCATTCTCTCCCATTAGCCCACGAATCTATACCTGCTCGGAGTGCACTGTGTGTAATTATTAATGCCTCGGACGGGGAACCTTTTCACTCTGACTTACCTCACTTCCTGCCTTACCTTCAGCGAAGCGGGCAACGGCTGTCAGTCAGGTCCCCGCCTCGCTCCCCCCCACTGCTGGGTGAAACACCACAACGCGGGCGTCCTAAGGCTGCTAAAGCCTCCCCATAGAACACATTATTTTAATAGCATACCATTTTATTTAATGATATAAATAAAGTCAGGTTAGCTCATTGTAATGTAAAAGTGTCAGTTTGACTGAGCACATGAGGTTGATTTACATAATTGTGTACACTAAAACGATATGAAGACGTGACGAACATGGCAAAAGGGGCGGAGTCACCATCTCCAAAGGCGCAACCAATTAGCAAAATCATTTGTTGCAGTGCGTCAGTATCACAAAATATGACCTTTAGTCTTTTTGAGCCAGGGACTGTTCATGTGGTGCTTTAAGGGCGACGGCGACTTTAATTAGATCATCCTGTACTTAAGAGCCGGTGGTTCCAGATACTCGAGCCCAGTGATGCTGCAGCCAAACGGAGCGTGGCGCATTGTGAGAGCAGAGGCTACATAATGGTTAGCCAGCGGTGGCCTGCAGCCGGCAGCCAGACCATTCAGCCCTGAGAGCCATTGATTCAGCCTGGACACGGACCACTGACCACTGAGCTGTTTATCTGCTCCACAGCCCCACAGCACAGGCTGTAAGAGGCAGGAGAGCGCCGGAAAGGTGTGGGGAAAAAAATCGAAACACTGTGAACAATGTGTTCCTGTTTAGTTCCGTTTCAGCACTTTGTACTTTCTCTTGAGTATGCTGTGTGGGGGCAGAGACTGTCTATGGTTGCAAAGCTGTGTGTGTGCGCGTGTGCGTGTGCGTGCGTGCGTGCGTGTGTGTGTGTGTGCGTGTGCGTGTTTGCCTCTCCTTCACGTAACATTGAATGCAGGACAGAAATTAAATTAAATCGAGAGAGGGAAAGCGAGAGATGAAGATGACGGCTGAACACATGTCTGGTATCCACGTGAACATGTGGCACCTGTGTGTGAGAGACGACAGGGAGCAGGGGGCCATCTACAGGAGGGTGCCGCGGCAGGGGCGCACGGCGCAGAAGGCTTGTGTGGATTAGGCACATTTCCAGCAGTGTCGAGCATGTTGGAAATAACCGTTTTCCCTTGGTACCTCTGTGTGTGCCTTTTGTAATTTAATAATAGCATGCCTTTAAGCAGTGTGTTTGTGAGCATGATGGGATGCATATTTATGTGTAAGCATAAATAAATGTAATTCTCATACATGCACACACACACACACACACACGCACACGCACACACACACACACACACACACACACACACACACACACACACACACACACACACACACACACACACACACACACACACACACACACTCCATCTGCCTCTCTCATGTGCCCCACTTTCATTTTCTCACTTTGACTTTTCCATTAGTGGTATCTTACTTGAATAACCGGTGGCATATCGTCTGTGTGTGTGTGTGCGCGTGTGTGTGTGCGTGTGCGTGTGCGTGCGTGCAGACGATAAACTCCCCTCCTCCTCTATCTTGGCTCTAGTAAAGCGCGGTCTGTCCCAGGGTTAAACGCTCTTCTGTACGAGGGAGGGCTTCCCTCTTGTGCGCTGACCGTATCTCCATCTTCATCAGTAGCCCCAGGCTTTTTCCTCCCACAATTAGTCCCCTAACAAGTCATTTAATAATCAGAAGCAGGACTAGTAATTATAATATCAGTTGCTTGGTTGTGACATCTGTGCATGGATGTGTCCATGTTTCCTTTGTGTGTGTGTGTGTGTGTGTGTGTGTGTGTGTGTGTGTGTGTGTGTGTGTGTGTGTGTGTGTGTGTGTGTGTGTGTGTGTGTGTGTGTGTGTGTGTGTGTGTGTGTGTGTGTGCGCCTTTGTCTTTTTGCATGGCTGATTGCATGCTGGACATTAGTGTTTACAAAACAAACAAGTGCATCATGAGGTGAGAGACAAAGGCTTCATGAAGGCAACGTCGGACGCCCCTGGTCCATTCATGCAGCTGCTCTGGAGAATTGTAGTACACAATAACCGTGGGCAGTAAGAAGAGAAAGGGTGAGATGAAAGCATTGGCTGCTGTTGGGTACAGATGTGAGGAGGGTTGTCATGGTAGTGGGAGAGGAAGGGGGTTACAGAAGACTGCCATGGAGCATCCAACAGGATGAGTGAAAGCATCTGCCATATCCTCGCATATGTGTGCGTGGTGTTTTTGGTGTGTTTGTGTATTTGTGTGTGTGTGTGTGGGTGTGTGTGATGCTGGAATAATCAGTATTTTTATATATGGTTTGCCTGTGCTCTGTCACCGTGAGATAAACACTGTACACACGCACACACACGCACATACACGCACATACACGCATGCATGCACGCACACACAGGTATACTGATATGCACAATCATTTTCCTAATCTGTTCGATGTGTGTCTTTAAACGTAGGCTGGTAAACCTTATTGCCTCTCGAATCGTTGGCGATTAAACCTGCCATCTGCTGCTCTCAGAACCGTCTTCGGGAGTTTATGATGAACGCCGTCTGGCCTTCAGGTTGGCCTTACTGGTTTTATCCCTGGGTAACGATCTCATGTTCTCATTTAGTATAATTACAAAAGCCAAGGTGAAACAGCTGGAAGCCATTGTCTAAGCATTCGATTTGATCAGGTTGATATGTAACTTTAATGACATCAGCCCATCAATACATTTAAATGCCAACCCATACTCAGTGTAATCGAACCAATTCATCACACGAAGCAACACACAAAATAGAGAAGTTATGACATTCACGGGAGAAATTTCTGAAAATGCTGTATTGTTATTTGCAGCCTATCCACATGTGTGCGGTTGTTTTTCAGTCTTTAATTGAATAGTGTCAGAGCTGTATGGCTACAGCCCGCTGAGACCCAGCCCAGGGAGAGGCTTCAGTTGCTCCTGCTGGTTGCCGTTGGGGATCCAATTCCCCGTGGCTGCAGCTATGAAACTATACTATTACCGTGGAACTGGCGATCTAGAGGAAACCCAAACTGGCTCAGGGGATAGAAAAGCAGGAGTCAGAGAATGGAACCCTTACACAAGCATCACCACATCTTACAAGCTCACACTCACCCACACACACACACACACGAACGTGCACACACACACACACACACACACACACACACACACACACACACACACACACACACACACACACACACACACACACACACTCTCTGACACACTGACTCTCTCTCTCTCCCTCTATCTGTCTCTGTTCATCACATCATCTTGTTTCTTTATTCTGTGACACCTAGGTGTCTTAATTTAACCCCCACCTCCCCCCAACACACACACACACACGCTCGCACATACACACACGCGAGAAAAACAAACATTTACAAAGGATGAGCTATGTGCTTGTTACCTGAGAGAAGAATCTGTGCGATTGAATTCATATCCATTATTTAGGGCTGCATGTCCCTAGAGAATCAGACGTCTAGAACGCTTTGGAATATATCATTTGAGAAGAGAAGCTATCATCAGGTTCAGACGTCTTTGACGTACGGTATGTTAGGGGCTTCGACTCACTATTCTCCTTCGCCCAAGGACTATGCAAATAGAACTGAATAGTACTGTGCATGTGCTCAAATACTGTTTCATACGCCTTCATCCTTCTCTAAATTTAATTTAATTGGATTATAATAGTTTGGTGCTTTTCTCTGACTTTGTTGCATAGTTTATTAGGCCAGACACGTATTCTGGACTTACTGAGCATTCACAGATATTCATCTATGGGAACCGTTGACGCTGCGAAGGACAGTGAGGTGGATGAATGTACCGCAGAGTAAGGTCCCCTAATGGTCGAACACTGAGCAGTGATATAACCTGTGGGGATGGTAATGTGTGTGAGGAGAACAGACATGCCAAACGGCCTATTCAGGGAATCTGTGAGCCGCAGGGGAGACGGAAATACGGAAGGTAAAGAATGGCAGGCTTTGATGGAGAGAGTTGCGCAGGAGAATTGTGAACAGAATGCTTTAAACTGCTTTTAACCCATTCTCTCTGCATCTCTGCATCTCTCTCTCTCTCTCTGTCTGTCTGTCTGTCTGTCTGTCTGTCTGTCTGTCTGTCTGTCTGTCTGTCTGTCTGTCTGTCTGTCTGTCTGTCTGTCTGTCTGTCTGTCTGTCTGTCTGTCTGTCTGTCTGTCTGTCTGTCTGTCTGTCTGTCTGTCTGTCTGTCTGTCTGTCTGTCTGTCTGTCTGTCTGTCTGTCTGTCTGTCTGTCTGTCTGTCTGTCTGTCTGTCTGTCTGTCTGTCTGTCTCTGTATTCCACTTTGTAAAGTTTATAACTTTGTAAATCCTCCATCACAATGAAGAAATTTAGAGATTGAAAGAAAAATGTGGCTAAAAACAAGTCATTTTGTAAAGTCTATTAATAATTATTGATTCAAACATTTCATATGGTCGAATGAGTTTCCAGTCAAGAGTATGTTTTGTGAGTGTATATATAAGCTGCAAAGCTTGCCTTGCGGTTATGGAGTTACAGATTGGGATAAAAACATCTAGATTTATGCATTTCAAATTATATTTAGGTTACATGAAGGGACAAAAATAATCTCTCTTTTAAATGACGAATCTGAGTATAATATATTATGGCTTAATATATTTAATACAATATACCCTAATCTTATATATTTAATAACAAGAATATTTCACGCACGCACGCGCGCACGCACACGCGCACACACACACACACACACACTATCCTCACAGTCTTCACAAGTGTGACCGCTCTATTGTCATTCAGGATCCATCACGTGTGCAGCAGCAGACCCCGGCCCCAGGTCGAGCAGGCCGTTGTGGATCTCTCCTGTTTCCTCCGTCTGTGTGCAGCCAGAGATCAGCATTAGCATGCGTCCAGGGAGGGGGGGCGGCGGGCCTTCTGCCCCTCGCCCTCAGTACCTGTCGCAGCCAGTCTCCTGCCGAGGACACGACGTTCCCCGTGGAATCAGGCCAGCCTTTATTCTTCCCACACAGCGCTCTGCTTTCCTCTCACCTCTCCCCGTGTGGTTTTATCTCTCCGTGTGGTTTTATCTCGACGTGTGTCTCGCTGAGCGCTCCGTGGACTCGCTGTGGTATCAGCGGCAAAAACAAGCGGGGATAATTGCTGGCATGTAACGACGAGTCTGTGAGCGACAGAATCCAAGGCCTCCATCGGTTCAAGCTTCCCTCGACTATGTATGAGTGCTTGGGCTCCAGAAGTATTTTAGAATTCACGTATGTATTTTTATGTCACCGTTTCTTTTTTTTTGGAGATGTAATCTAATCCTGTGTCCTCCCAATGGTATCAAATGGGAAACGCGATGATATTGGTAGGGTACGGGATTAGATTACGTTTACTGTATTCTATGTGAAAGTGTATGGGATGTCGGGACATGAAATCAGATTCTATACTCCTGAAGTAGATCTGTTTTTTCAGTATACCTTTACAAGTACAATATGTTTTGTTCCTTTAAAACATTATCCTAGATGTGTGGTTTGACGCTGGGATCGATACTCTATGAAATACATCATTTATGCATATTTACATTTTAAAAGTGAAGGATGAAAGAGAGAAAGGTCTGTGGGAAGAGTGCCCTGACATCAAAGCGATGGGGCTGTCAGTCTGTTTCCATCCCAGCCCCCGGCCTGGTCTGGCCCTCATCATCACAACCACTGGCCCTGGGACGGCCTCAGATACACCCCGTTTATCACTGACACAACCCTGCACACGCACACGCACACGCACACACACACACATACAAAGGGACACACGCACACACACACACACACACACTGGGACACACACACACACACAGGGACACACACATGGACAGACACACATATGAGAATACACACACAGAGACATGGACAGACGCACATATGAGACCACCACACACACACACACACAAATGCAAGGACAGACACACATATGATAACACACACACACACACACACACACACACACACACACACACACACACACACACACACACACACACACACACACACACACACACACACACACACACACACAGGGATGGACACTCACACATGGACGGACACACAAACACACACACACACACACACACACACACACACACACACATTTACACACATTAATCAGCTGTTTGTGTTTTTAAATGTATTTTCTTTACACAAACACACACCTACACACACTTATACTCAAACTTTTGTTCCATCTCTGTGTAAATATTTAATGGTGCTGTCAAAGCAGCGTACTATATTCGGATGGAACATCATTGGCTTCAGCGCTAATGAAATATTGAGGCCAGAGTGAGGCGGCTCTGCAGCGCCCTGTCCCTTCAGCCTGTGGAGGACACGCGGATACATGTGGGAAGGATCCAGGAAGAAAGAGGGCAAAGAGAGCTGACTCTAAAAATGAAAGTTTGGAACCTTGTTAATGTTTAGATCGCAATGAAGAGGTTTAGAGATTGAAAGAAACAAAATGGTGAATTAAAACAAGAGGGCAGTCATTTTGTAACGATTATTAATAATTATTGATTCAAACATTTCATATGGTCGAATGAGTTTCCAGTCAGGAGCATGTTTTGTGAGTGTATAATATAAGCTGCAAAGCTTGCCTTGCGGTTATGGAGTTACAGATTGGGATAAAAACATCTAGATTTATACATTTCAAATTATATATAGGTTACATGAAGGGACAAAAAGAATCACTCTCTTTTAAATGACGAATATAGGAATAATATATTATACAGCATAATATATTTAATACATTATACCCTAATCTTATATATTTAATAACAAGAATGTGTCTGAAAGTTGGAAACCCTTTTTTTCAAGAGTTAGTTTCCACTCTTTATCACTCCCTTACCACCCTGAATAAATGCATATAATTCCCTCTCTCTATTTATATCAATGCATACATACCTTCCATCCCCTTTCACTCTGGCTTATCTGTTATTGAGCTCCCTTAAGGGGAATCCAGAGCAGCCTGGCTCCGTATTCTAGCTCCAACGTCAGACCCTGGGAAGTGGAGATGAAGTTGGGGAATTTTGAGCCATCTTTATCAGCCAACGATCTGCTCGGCCATAATTACAGTGACTGGACTGACTGTGGCGTCTAATCTGAATGTGCTGCCACTCCATATTTGGAGTGCATGTCCGATCCCAGCTGTTTGTGTGTGTGTGTGTGTGTGTGTGTGTGTGTGTGTGTGTTGTTTGTGAGTATATGACTGTGACCATGTAGTTAGAGTTACGTATATGCCGAGGTCTGATCTTCTGTAATTGCAGGATGAGTGGATGTCTGTGTGATTGTTGTCCTTCTTCAACCATATTTTAATGAATACATTGCATCTATTTGTTCATCAAATCATTGGAATGAAAATACTTGTTTGGAAAAATAAGTCGAACAAATATTAATTCACACGTGAAACTTTTGTAAATTGTCTCATCATGAATTCATGCATGACTGCCAATGACATCCTAACGCTGCTTTCATCCGGTAAAGTTGTAGAATGACCTTACCTTATGTTAATTATGTTCAGCTGGGACTTCAATAACGGGACTCCGATTAAATTCTGTCTCCCAAGGGGCCGTAGCTATTGGAAATGGAACAAAGAGAAGTTCATGAAGACAGTAAAACATAGAACCCTCCTCTACTCTTGGCGTCGAAACTGAGCAGCAACAACAACAACCAAGGGGGAGAATTTGTGTTTTCCACCTAATTTAAAGCCAATAATGTATATCCTGTCAGTACGAAGATATTTCAGCCAGCTCCAACAGTGAATATAGCAATTAAGTGCTGTTAACTTTACACACGCCGTAAATTGATTTATTTATGACTAAATACATTATAATGTATACAACGTGTATTTGCTTTTGTATAGTGTGTGTGTGTGTGTGTGTGTGTGTGTGTGTGTGTGTGTGTGTGTGTGTGTGTGTGTGTGTGTGGGGGTGGGTGGGTGGGTGGGAGTGTGTGCGACTGTGCATTCGTGTTTCTTTGTGTAAGGGGGAAAGAGCATCATGGCTGTGGACCGAATCAGAGTGTGTGCTTGTCAGAGTGAATATATATATATATATATATTATACACGAGTATAATATTCTATTAAATGGCAGGGAAAGAATGTGACACATAAAAAGACATCCAAGGTGGTTATCTCCGGGAGCTTTATTTGCAAAGGGGCAACGTGTTGGAAGATATGGAACGAGGGAACGAAGGGCTCCTCCTACACCTTCAATTGAAGGAGATTGAAAGGTTGTCGTTTGTTTTTCCTTTCTTGTTGCGGCCCCGTAATAACCTACCCTGCGCTCGGCTCTTTGTTCCCAGCCAGTAGCGGCGCGTAGCTGAGAGAGAGAGAGAGAGAGAGAGAGAGAGAGAGAGAGAGAGAGAGAGAGAGAGAGAGAGAGAGAGAGAGAGAGAGAGAGAGAGAGAGAGAGAGAGAGAGAGAGAGAGAGAGAGAGAGAGAGAGAGAGAGAGAGAGAGAGAGAGAGAGAGAGAGAGAGAGAGAGAGAGAGAGAGAGAGAGAGAGAGAGAGAGAGAGAGAGAGAGAGAGAGAGAGAGGCACCACATGGTACAGCATCTGAGACAAGGAGAACGCAGCGGATGAGGAGCAGAGGGAGTTCTGAGCAGGCTAGCGGAGAGAGAAGATAACCAGAGAGATGTACACCAGATGAACCAGCAGGGGAAGCTGAGGTGGGAAGCCGAAGAAGGTCCTGAAAACCTTTGTCTCTCTCTGCACCGAGAGACAAAGAGCGGGGGGAGAGATATGAGGGCGGGTTGGGGGGCTGGACTGACGCAACACCTGGACACACCCCTGGCCCTCTGCGCTCCTCCCAGGGGGTCAGGTGATTTATCGCATGCGTCGCCGCCCGGCCCGGTGCCTCTGCGGTGTGGCGCTACCCCCAGAGGCCGCCTACCCGCTGGGCAGCTGGACGTGGCCTTCCCTGGTCTTCTCTTTGGTCCCATTTCCTCCTTGTTTACCCCGGCTCTCCCCCGGAATAGGAACACACAACATGGAAGCCCTTGAATTCAGATATGACTTTGGCACGGACTCACCCCCTTAGCATTATTATTTCATGCTAATCATAATCATCATTATCATTAGCCAGCACTAATGATAATGATGATCAACAAATAAAATGAATTGTTATTATTACTATGGTGGGGAGACAGCCTACAACAGGGAGTCGCAGTTACACAGCCTTTGTACCCTTTACGTACCATGTCAAAATGATGACACGCTAGGCTTTTTGTCGGGGTGTCGTGGATCGGCCTAGAAGCACATGGCGAGCTGCTGAGGTAGGACAGCCCCATCTGAGTGCCAGATGTGCTTAATCCCGCACGATGCATGATGTGCGCCCCATCTCCTGGGGCGCACATCATCTGTTGCCCTAATCTATTCCCAATATGCTTGTTCATCGATTTCTAAATGAGTTGTTGTCTCTGGTGATGGGAGAAGAACACTACTTGTGCTTTAATGCAGTCTGCCTCAAAAGCGTCTAAACTGAGATTTTTTTTTTCTGCAGTGGTTATGCATCTGCACAGATGATGTGTGTGGCAAATATTAATATGATCAACACAGTTTTCATGAATATTTGGCAGAGGTCTCCCCTTCAGCTGATAACCACATTAAGGGAATTCAGTCACACCGATTCTGAGGCTCGTCAACTTTATTTATAGCCCTTAAAAAAATAGAAAGAAACATTGCTTTCACCAGGTGAAATGTTGCTGAAACATGGAAGATGCTTACATACCAAATGTGTTCCCTATACTAATTACATGCAAAGGCGCCCTCGTAAGCCCCCCATGAAGGTGGAGTAGCCCCAGGCGCCTAGCACACTTGCTGTAACATCTTCCTCTGAGTGCCTCCCTGTTATCGGGGCAGACCACATGTGCCAGAGTGTTTACTCTGCCCTGATATGTATGCACGTCTAATACACTCCTCTGCTGCAAATGGTTCCAGACATTAATGCATTCTAAATGTTGTTTTTCCTTGGAGGAAAGTTTTGACGGTCAGACTTTCTGACGGATCCTTACAAGCAGTGGGTGTTGGCTGTTGGGTGTTAGTGTGCATATTCGTCAAATCACTCATGTGCCTTTGATGTACACAACTTTAAGGTTTTGTTTGTTCTGCATGGTGTCGGAGCCAATTGATGACAATATGTTAAGACAAGGGATGGTTCAATGTTTTGTGGAATATGCAGTCATGCATACATTTGATGACAAATGAGTATTCAAAAGTTCAGAATGAATGCTGGGGCTAAACAAGATGAGCCAAAGTTCACATATTGCCGTGGGAGGCTTGTATAACAGTATAGGATTTAGCCAAGCTTTCTCCATTGTAATAGCACTCACACAAAGTAGAACTGCTCAAGCTACATGACCCACTAACCTGTAATCACTCACCACAATTTTTCCTGTTGCTAAACAACCCGATAGCTAGCACCCGAGTTAAGAGGGTCCCCTTTCTTTGAAACCCAATTTGATGTTCTCTAGATTGCACTGATAATTTTCCTCATGAGCCCTGGTTACACTTGTCGCTTCAGAGGAATCATCTCATCTGATTGCGTGTAAGACATGTCAGGTTTTGATGGGATTTCACTCACTCTGATCCAACAAACCGGGAGACATTTCATCGTGGTGATCACATTTCAAAGGTACGGTAATCTGGACTCAATGTGACCAGATGACTGGCAGTGTAATTAAAGCCACAGTGATACTGAATCTTGGGAGGTTTGTAATCTTTTTCCCTTCCGTTTCTCGTCAGGATCTCTCAGACGGGTTCATTCTTGTCTCATGGTGTTAAGATCATACGAGTGTTGTCATGGAGCTTGTTCCGGCTAATGACTGGCACCTGTACCCAATCGGTAATCAGGTCAAACAAGCTTAACTGGGCCACCACCAGTCCCCTCACTCATGTTGCTCTCCCTCAGCCTAGCTTACGGACTGTTATCCATGACTCAGCGCTGGTTGTGGAGTTTTGTTCTAGAGAAGGTGTAGAAGGGTGAGCCTCCATTTAGTTTTTTGCCCATGTTTCTTTTCTCTCGTGTTTGTGTAGAGAGGTGTAGGTTAGTATTGTATTTTTAATTAAGACTAGACTCAAGGTTTTTGTTTGGGAGTGGCGGGGGGAGGGGGGGATCTTTACATTTACATTTACATTTTAGCCAAAGCGACTTATAATTGTACAAGTACATTTGTCATAAGAAGTGAAACAATATATCGCTGTCGGTACAGTTAAGATGTTCATAGAACATAGTGCAATTACTAACAATCGCTAGGTTAACCCATTCCCCGTATACAGCAGTGATAGCAGCTACTGCAGTTGCTACACAATTAAGTACTATGAATAAGTACAACGTACATTAAGTGCGTACAATAAGCGTGTTCATTAAGTGCCAGGACGTACAACATGCGTACAATCTTTCTGGTTGTGTATGGCCTTGGCTACCCTGAAGCCGTTTCCTTCACTATTATTTTGTTACTGTAATTCATACAGTTGGGATCAAATAAACCCTTCTTTCCTTGATTGGTGCCTGGTTGTGACGCATCATTTCGATCCCTTTCTGCTGTGTTGCCTCCCTACCACGTCTATCAATTTAGGGTTGTAACAGTACATCACTGACTTATTATTTTTGATAATCATGAGTTCTGAAAACATATAATTTATTCATCCAAGAGGAGAATTAAGGTGTTACCACAGCTAAGATAAAACAATTATTTTGATAATTATGATAAAGTAAGTGAATTTTTTTTTTAAAAACACCTGCATCAAAAATGGAAAACCGTTTTATCCAATAAGCTAAAACAGGACCAGATGATGTCTCCTGGTTTCTCCTCCTGGTGAATGCGACCGCTGCAGCTCTGCAGAGATGGTGTAACATGAGCTGCTGTCTTATCGGCATGCCCCGAGCCATGCCCTAATTATGGAGGCATGTTCTATATTTACGGCAGATATCCACTGAGCTAGATATCTCTAAATGTGGTATTTGTGTCAGTAAATTGCAGTCTTAACTACCTAATGATACAGTATGGAAGAGTGATGAGTCGTAGTTAAAAAATCTGCTCCAATCATAATAAATTAAAGGGTTGCATAAATGGCACATCAATTAAAAAAGCATTTGAAAAAACATATTCATCCACACGTATAAAAAAAATGTATTGAGCGCTGCAAAGATCAATGGTTCATGCAACTTTTATGATCCCAACCTGTTTATGAACTGGTAAATTCACTTTTTTATTCACAAGCATATCACCCCTTGTATTTACTACCAGTAAGGCTACACCTGTATTCCATTAATAAAACTGAGATAGTGATAGTAAAAATTCCATGTACAGCCAAGACGGTAGGGCATGCTAGTAACAGTGACTGATTTCTGTTG
The DNA here is from genome assembly GCF_031168955.1 of Gadus macrocephalus. Lineage (NCBI taxonomy): Eukaryota > Metazoa > Chordata > Actinopteri > Gadiformes > Gadidae > Gadus > Gadus macrocephalus. Next base: position 26,450,335 of record NC_082393.1, read on the forward strand.
TCTTCTTTGGTGGCGTCCCTATAGGGCGAGTGTTTAAATTAGCACCGCTTCTAACAACACAACAAAGTCATTGTGCCGTTTGCTGTTTAGCCTTTGTTAGAAGAATGAGGTTGAGAGAGTGAAGTGGAGAGAGTGTGTGTGTGTGTGTGTGTGTGTGAGATATGTTTTTATGCCCATTAAAGAGACATGTTCAGTGATGAAGGTTTGCAGTACATCTGAAGCAAACAGTACAAGCAAACATATCTAATGTAAATGCCTCATTTATTTATTAAATGGCTGTTAAACTGTACATGTTTGTCTGATAAATGAATCATCAATTGACCTCCGAAGGTGTATCACTTCAGGAGTACAGGGGTGTGAATACACCCATGGGGATTAACAATTCTCCTTATTTTTATGAACCTGAACAGACAAACAGAAATACCCTGCATTCACAAATGCACAGTGGATCAGCTTAGCATTGGATAAACTGTACTACCCGTCACTGCTGCCCTAATCCCTTTTTGCCGCTAATAAAGCTTTTCACAAAGCCATAGAGTGGCGGATCCTGCTCGACGCAACTCCCTTTCCTCTCCCATCCTCTCTCCTACTCTCTCCTTTCCTCATCGCTCATCTCTCCTTCTCCATCTCTCGTGGCTCCTCTCTCCTGGCTCCTTATTCCTTCACTCTATTCCTGACCAGTTGTAATGGATCCCTTTCAGCTGTCCATCAGCGTCTTATCAGAGGAGTCGCATCTATTACTTATGGAAGCTGACGTATCAGGTTAGGTTATCAAATTCAAGATTCGACAAATTGAAATTGAACTGCAGAGTGGTTAAGCCTCAGTACACCACAGGGTTTATATCAGCAGCTTTTCGCACCATCCAGTGTCTGATTGTCCAGAAGGCGTTGGCTCTGTGCAAAAGTACACAGTTCCACCTCACTGGCCAGGAGTCTCATGTCCTTACAGATGTGTGCTGTGACTTCAGGGCACACGCAATAGTGCAGTATATGTGACCATATGCTCTCATGCTATATGCAACAGAGTGGTCAACATGTGGCACTGAGCCTCTCTCAGCAGCACACAGTGACTGACCCGGTTGGAGCGCTTGTTGCTGGCGTTGGAGCAGTCCTCCCCCATGCAGCTCAACCTGGAGCCCTCTGGCAGTGACCACCCTCAGAGAGCTGGAGGAGGCAGTGACCACCCTCAGAGAGCTGGAGGAGGCAGTGACCACCCTCAGAGAGCTGGAGGAGGCAGTGACCACCCTCAGAGAGCTGGAGGAGGCAGTGACCACCCTCAGAGAGCTGGGAGGGGCAGTGACCACCCTCAGAGAGCTGGGAGGGGCAGTGACCACCCTCAGAGAGCTGGAGGAGGCAGTGACCACCCTCAGAGAGCTGGAGGAGGCAGTGACCACCCTCAGAGAGCTGGAGGAGGCAGTGACCACCCCCAGAGAGCTGGAGGAGGCAGTGACCACCCTCAGAGAGCTGGAGGAGGCAGTGACCTCCCTCAGAGAGCTGGAGGAGGCAGTGACCACCCTCAGAGAGCTGGAGGAGGCAGTGACCTCCCTCAGAGAGCTGGAGGAGGCAGTGACCGCCCTCAGAGAGCTGGAGGAGGCAGTGACCTCCCTCAGAGAGCTGGAGGAGGCAGTGACCGCCCTCAGAGAGCTGGAGGAGGCAGTGACCACCCTCAGAGAGCTGGAAGCTGGAGGAGGCAGTGACCACCCTCAGAGAGCTGGAAGCTGGAGGAGGCAGTGACCACCCTCAGAGAGCTGGAGGAGGCAGTGACCTCCCTCAGACCTCTCAGACCTCTTTAACATGGATGTGGCTGGTAGCTTCAGGACTCTCATTTGGAGTAGACAACACCATAAAGAGCTCTATCTGCCTCCACTTCTCAATCATATGCTTAGAACGACACCACTTTGTGGGATGGTGTGAAGGGAGCCTGTGAACCCTCAGCCCGTTCTCCATGCAGTGTGTTGGAGGAGGGGAGGAAGGGGGGGTTGTGTTCCCCTCACCCTCCACTCTGTTCCTGTGTTGGATCAGTGACCTTGCACCCCGTTTCATTCCATGGAGAATGTAAAACAGGATGAATTCAGTGCACTGTACGTGCGCTCCATGTGCAACGGGGACCACACTTCAGGCGTGCTAACAAGCGGTTAGTCGTGTTTCGCTGCTCAGGCTGTGAAGGGAGCGCCTTGCGCCCTGGTTGATGCGGGGCAATAGACCTTTACATTTACATTCACGGCCAATTGCTGAGGCTTTTGTCCATAGCGGTTTACAACCGTTCATTCACACATTCACAGACGGCAGAGTCGACCACGCAGGGCGACAGCCAGCTCGTCAGCAGCAGTCAGTGAGGCGTTTCGATCAGGGCGACCTCGACAGTCGCTAAAGGAGCCAGGGATCGACCGAGCGACCTTCCACTACCAGCCAACCCGCTCTACCTCCAGAGCTACTGCTGCCCCCAGATTACTAACCCTAGCACCCGCACCTGGATCATTGATTCTATTCACGTTTCTACCCATACTGGAAAATCAATAAAGCATGGGAGACACGCGTCGTAGTGGGCTCACAGGCTGGGAAAACCGCCGGGGTCTCAGAAGCACTTCATACGTTAAGCACTTGTGAATGTGGAGTATTCCATTTGATTACCTGATCCGTCCATTCCAGTTCCACAAGTAATAGATCTGGTCCTGGGTAACCGTGGCTGCTTTAGTGATGCAGCGTTCCACCGTCCCAGGGCACTCTCTCCACTGCCTGCTCTTTACTTGTTGACAGGAGGAAGATTGGGTCTCCAATGAACTCAGATGGGAATGGATAAAAGCAATATGATGGATGGTAAAAGGACTGAAAACCAGGAAAGATCGTAAAACCCAACCGGCCACCACTCTATAACTCAAACTATTAGTTGAGGGCATCATTGAATTTTCAACCTATCACAAAATGCCAATCCCCACACTATACAAACACAGGACATTTTAATACAATGGGTTCCAAGGATGTCCACTATGTGATGTCCACTAGGTTTTGGCTTTGCTTTTTGTATTTTGAAATAATGTGTATTGTCCAAAACAGTGCGTACCCTGATTGTTCTCTGAAGTTCCAAATGTATATGCTTTTAAGGTTGGATTGTCATGTGTTACTTATGGAGTTCGTCAGACTGAGGAAAATGTTTGAGGACAGCTGGAAGTTTTCTGGTTTGGCAAATGTGGCTACATCTGGGGGTTACCCCCACAATCATGAGAGTAGAGGCATGCGTGTGTGTGCGTGTTTGTGGGCGTGTGCGTGTTTGTGTGTGTGTGTTTGTGTGTGTGTGGGGGGCAGTGGGAGAGAGAGAGAGAGAGAGTGTGGGAGTTATATATGTGCATAGGTGTTCACTGTGGTCTGAAATATATTCATAGCCTTTGGCCAGGCTTGGACTTTCGATGTAACCACACTTTGGTAAAACCAATACCATAATATTCTTTCCCGCCCAACCGCCGCTGTCAAATCCCCCCCTAAACCTGCCTCAGGGCGTCCCTCAGCCAGGTGGTTCTGTATACCCTCCATTCCCTGTGAATTCACTCATGTTTCCATGCGATAAGAAAAACAAATGCAGCCGTAAGTCATTTGGGGAATAATTGAATCGGCAGCCTAGTGAGGCCTTATCCGTCTGGCTCTCCATGTGTAACAGGGGGGGCCCATGCACATCAGGTCCCGGATGGAGGCTCTTGACCCCTGCTGTTCACTGGAGCACGTCCTAGCGAAGCGCACCGGGCCATGCGTGCTAACAGCTGTCTCTATGTGTGCATCTGTGTGTGCGTGTGTGTGTCTTTGTGCGTTTGTGTGTGTCTATGTGTGTGCTTGTGCATGTGTGTGTCTTTGTGTGTTTGTCTACATGTGTGCGAGCATGTTTGTATGCACGTGTCTGTGTGCGTGTGTGCGTCGGTGTGCGTGTGTGTCTGAGTGATGGGTGCTAAATCCCCTCAGCGCATCAATCTGTATTCTCAATATTGATACCGAAGCGTGGTCAGAGCATGGTAAGGTCACTGCATAGGTTTGCACACAGTGACAGCCACACATATAAGACAGACAGGCTGGGAGGTTTGACAGGGTGGCAAAGAACACACACACAGAGACATAGACACAGACACCTACATATACACATACAAACACATACACACATACACATCCACATGCATACACACAGGCCCATGCACTGCTAGGCAGCCTCAGTGAATTGTGACCCTGTTGAGTTACCATGGCGATGTGGGTTTGATCCATCTGCCGCTTTGCTTTTGTTCTGAGCGAGCTGATGAGGGAGCCGGCGGCTGGTAAACACATGTGCTCCTCCATTAGGCTGCTGTACACGGCTCACTGCTGTACACAGCTCACTGCTGTATAAAGCTCACTGCTGTACACAGCTCACTGCTGTACACGGCTCACTGCTGTACACGGCTCACTGCTGTACACGGCTCACTGCTGTATAAAGCTCACTGCTGTATAAAGCTCACTGCTGTATAAAGCTCACTGCTGTACACGGCTCACTGTTGTATAAAGCTAACTGCTGTACAGCTCACTGCTGTATAAAGCTCACTGGGGCTACAGAGAGCTGCTGTATACTCCTCACTGGGGCTGCCGAGAGCTGCTGTATACGACTCACTGGGGCTACAGAGAGCTGCTGTATACGACTCACTGGGGCTACAGAGAGCTGCTGTATACGACTCACTGGGGCTACAGAGAGCTGCTGTATACGACTCACTAGGGCTACAGAGAGCTGCTGTAGACGACTCACTGGGGCTACAGAGAGCTGCTGTATACGACTCACTGGGGCTACAGAGAGCTGGCAGGGAAGAGAAAGGGCCAGAGAGCTCGGGAAGGAGAGGGAAAGAAAAGGGGAGCAAGTCGAATAAAATTATTAAAAGAAGGATTTGATGGAGAGATTATTTAAGCAGAAATAATGGAATCAGAAGGAGAACGTATGTATGTGGTGTACATCTTGAATGATTGGAGGATAGAGAGGTAGACGCAGTGGTTTCAGGAAACTCTGTGTTGGAGTTTACACACAACTGATACATGTCGATGATGGGACTGGTATTGTAACATAGCTGCATTTTTAACTTTTACTGTAGATTCTGGTTTAGTGTTAGAGGTGTGCCATTCTAACCATCTTTCTTCTGTCCCATAAATTTTTTTTATAGTATCCTAAACGCTAGATTTGTTTTGTCTATCTTTGTCTTTTATTTATATATTTTGAGAAAACCTCCTTAGTATCTATACAAGTAGATCAAGGACAATATTTGGAAAATTGTGAGCAATTTTTCAAATAGGCGCAAAAATGCCTCGCATATAGATGGACATTAAACATTAAACCGGTAGAAGAAGGTCTTGCTAAGAACAGGATTGCTCTTGATAATACAGAAATTATTAAAAAATCTATTCTGGTGAGCTTGAAAGGCATCGCTGTGCCTGTGGGCTGTGATCTACAACCTTCTGGCCTCCAAGTCACAGACAAAGTCCTTCATGACGAATGGTCCCACATGGGCCTCTTGCACATTCATAACAACTTCTGCCAGACAATATGTGCAATGTGTGCGCCCACTCAGGAAGAGTGTGGGGAACTCAATACCACATGTCAGCTCGAGCATATTGGAAGATGATGCTGATGTTGCCTGACACATGAGCTACTCATAGCAAGTCAAAAATTAACCCTTTCATGTTTGGTCTGATGGTGTATTGGCTGATAGGAGAAGAGGGTAGGACACAGAGAGACACTAGACGTGGCCGGAGAATGAGCTAGACAATCATATTGTCTAATTCATTCATCAACCGACCTAAATTCTCCCATGTGAGCCCCCTTTTCCGTGACCTCTACTGGCTCCTTGTAGTAGCGCGCATCAGATTCAAGGTGATGGTACTGGCCCAAGGTGGTCGATGGAGCTGCTCCTGCCTACCTCCAAGAGTTAGTCAAACCACACACCCCAGCTTCAGCTTCAGCTCAACTACCTCAGTTCACCATCCCAGAATCAGCATAGCCCCCCCCCCCTCCCTCCCCTCCTCCACACTTATTGTAAGTCGTACGTCCTGGCACTTAAGGTACACACTTATTGTGTGTTGTACATCCTGGCACGTAAAAATAGTACTTAGCATCGTGTAGCGTGTTACCCTAGCTATCTTTGTTGTGCACGGGGAATGGGTTAACCTAGCGAATGTTCATGTTTGGCACTTGGTTCTACGAACATCCTTATTGTACCGACAGCGATATATTGTTTTCTAATTTTCAAATTTCTTCATTGTTTCTGCTGAATGCTCTTAATGTAAATGTCATATTCCCAGTGTGGAGAGATGCAAACGCCTGTTCTCACTGCCACAAATAGCCTCTTCCTGTCAGCTATCGATTGCGGTCACTTGCTATTTGCATATATAGCGACCCTGTCATCTTAAATGCCATTACTGTGCCATTCAGAGAGATATATTATGGATGTGAAGATATGCTCTAATATGAACAAGAGATCAATGGTGTCATCAAATGTCAGTTTAGGACATACTGCATCTCCTGCAATAAATCCTGCTTGTGGGTCTAGGATCACAACTTGTACTATCAAATATTAATTATCCATCTTACACACACACACACACACACACACACACACACACACACACACACACACACACACACACACACACACACACACACACACACACACACACACACACACACACACACACACACACGCGCGCACGCACTGCAAACATCTGCATATACTGCATATAGTATGTTTATATGTGTCATAGGTCTACTACATGATACATATGCTTATATCTACATGCAACTACCAACAGACAAACAGTATACAGACATTTGTATGAAAAATTACTAAATATTTGGCGTAGCAGTCAATCCAATACTGTCTGATGAATAGGCCTATGAATCCAATAAATATTATGTAACATATATTATGCATATATGAAAACGCATTATATTATTATTATATAATGATTACATTATAAAAGAATAATACATATATTATAAATAAATTATATTCAATACAATGACATTATAGGCTATGATGATTTATTTATTATGTTTTTAACACGTGCTCTTATCTCTCTGCCATTGGACTGCAGATAGATAAGGCTAGTAAACTAGCCTTTCATGGTAACAAACTAAACCAATAAATGACACTTTGCTCGGTTCCAACCCCAAAAAAGTGCATCTTTCGGTCAGTAACGACCTGGACTTGACTCCCTTCCCGGTCGGATGGCTGTTATATCACTGCTTTGCATACTTTTACGGCATGGACATTTATTCATTGTATCTGTTTCTCCGTTGCAAATACACAAACTAATTTCGATAAATGAATTAGAAAGTCATCCCAATGTCTGGTAAATAGTGAGCAGGTCAGTGCTGGCGGATGCAGCATCAGCACCGGCAGCGGCAGCGGTCTGGTCCACCTTGGAATAATTCGCAGACGCCGGGGGCGTGGTCTACTGACATCAGCACTGCCGTACTACAGTGTTCAGCGCGACGACTGTCTGGTGGACCAGCCACGCATGTTTTCTGATGGCTTATATGGACGTCGGGGTTTTTATTATTGAGATTTATGTAAAGTGTATCGGTGAACAATTTTGTTAGCGTTACCCGCGACGGAAAGAATATAGAACTCGCCAGTGCAACTGCAAAGGTGAGTTTTCTCCGTGTTTTTGCTCGCAGATTGTGGCAGACAGACACGCAGGCGAGTTGCCGTGCACGCTGTCTGCCCTGAAGTTCGTATTCGCCTCGTCATGTTTGTAATTGATAGGCGCTCTGTCTGGGAGAGATCAACCAGCAGGGAGATATTCAGTGTCAAAACGACCTACTTTGTATTAAATGCCACTTTATACCTTGTGTTACCTGATGTGTAGATTGCTTTAGTATTCCTTTTTGGTCACTTTGTGATGTGTGTGTGCAGGTCCCATTTCCATGCAATATAAATAATAATTTCATTAATCATGTATATAGCTATATCTCTATAATCTATATATATATATATATATATCATTATATCAATCTATTTATATGTCTATATATATGTATTATATATATATCTTTATTCTATTTATGTATAAAATATCACTATCCTAAATGTGTGCTGTTATAAAACATGTGATATTGACATTGTAACTTTATTGAAGTTCCAGGTGTCTGGCTGAGGCTGTGGGAGGCTGAGCGGGAGGCTGAGCGGGAGGCTGAGCAGGAGGCTGCGTTGGAGGCTGCGTTGGAGGGCGGGCAGGGAGCTGGGTGCGCATGAGGGCGCACCAACAACAAGCCCAAAATTCTGCACTGCAGTGGATTTCCTCAGGTGTGCCCGTCTTGGTCGTCGTCGCATTTGTCACTCCTGAAGGACTGCGCCGTGGTCCGACGCCCCTAACTTTCTCCTTCTACGTCGCCATTTTTGTTATTCCTTAAAAGAAAAAGAAATGCAGTAGACTGTCTGCCGGACTGCAGACAGAGGGGTGGGTGGGGGCCGGCAGCTGGGGACGGTGTCTGGGTCACCTCATCCTAGAGAGGAAGGATGCCACGCTGGTCTGTGGAGACCCGCTCCCTTTCTTCTCTCTCTCCACTGCAGACGCAGTGAGGTGGTCGTCTGTCTGGCTCACGTCTGCCATGTGCTGCGCCGGGGGCAGAGCAGCGAGCAGCACTCGGCTCCCCCTGTCTGGGAGCAGGACAGCGCTCACTGGGCCGCTTTAGAAGTGGTAGAAGCCGGGGTCCGATCAATCTCGCGACTAATCGGGGCCACAAAGAATAATCTCTTTTTATCCACCATGCCCGCGTAGTTTTGAATAGCTTGTGGTTTTACCAAAGCTTTATTTCTACCGAGAAGAATCAGCTTTTTGATAAAAACAGATTTTCGTTTTCCTGCAGTTGACGCAAACCTTGGAACCAAAACCATCAGTGATCAGGTCTTTTTAGTGGTTTTCTACGGATCTACTGTGAGCTCTCAAGTCGTCCCCAACACACAACATCTCAGGTAGCATCACAAGCTTCAAGGGGGCTCAGGTTTGACCTCAGGGATCCCTTCCAGGATTTTTCACTAACTCCAGTCTGTACATATATACATTTTATTCATCGATAAACGTCCTCTTCCAGAGCAGTTGTCAGACCTCTTCGGTGCCCAGAACTGTTCCCCTTCTCCCCATGAGCCGGGGGGTTCGCCATGGCGTCTGAGAGCTTCCAGTACCGAGCTCTGTTCGAGTACAAGCGGGAGCGCGGCGACGACATCGGCCTGCAGCCCGGGGACACGCTGACCGTGGCCAAGGCCTCGCTGCTCCAGGCCCCCGTCCCGGGCCCCGGGCCCCCGGCCTACCAGGACGGGGACGAGAGGAGCCCCCGGGGGTGGCTGCACGGCACCAACGACCGCACCAAGGAGAAGGGCGACTTCCCGGGAACCTTTGTGGAATACGTGGGCGCGGTGATGCTGCGGTCCGGCCCGCCCTCCAGGCCCCGGCCCTGGACCCCCGGTGGGCCCCAGACCGCCACGGGACCCCAGCCGCCCGGCGGGCTCTGCGCCTCAGGTAGGAACCCCACCTCCTTCTCCGGCCAAACGTTGTTGTGAAGGGATGTGTGGTCGATGTTCGCCTGCTCCAAGGTCACCGTTTATCAAATGTATGATGAAGCCGCCGTAGGTACGACCCCCAGGTCGGCAAGAGAGAGGGCACGACAGAGCGGAACAGAGCACCATTTTGAAACTAAACCACAAAAAAAATGAATCCCCTCCTCCCTCCATTTCCCTGCCATTCCATTTAACGCACCGCGTGTGTTTGACAGACAAGATGGATTCCCCCAAAGCAGTAATGGAGGAGAGGCCCTGATTGGTTTGAAATAACCCGGGAGTATCTAAACTCTAAATGGTCACACGCAGATGCACGCGCAGTCGACCTGAAACTGATATTCTCACAGAGCGTTTCACTCAATTGGCTGAAGGATGGCCCAGCCATTTCCATCTCAAACGTTAGCTCTTAAATTGTACCTACAGCACCTTTAATCATGCATCCACGTAGCTTGTCATGCTTAGCCTGGCCTCTGTATAGAATGATGCAAGGCCGCGTTACGAAGTACGATGGAGCAGGAGCAATGCCAGTGTGTTGTGGTCCTATGCTGCCACCCTAAAGCTTGACTCACCGGCCCGACAAGGCCAAGGGTTTGGTCCGTTTGCTCCATGATACTGACTGGGACCATTAGTTTGGGGTCGACCATTAGTACTTGATAATTGATGTTTAACTTCAAGTCTCTGTCACATATATGTAACATGCGTCGTCTGTGTTTACATCACAGAAAACCAAGTATAACATTTGAAATTTTACAAATGGAGTTTGGGAGAAGGTTTACTGAACTATCTGAAACTCAATGATCACACTTTGAAACACGAAATCTGATACCAGTATTCACATTTGTCCCTCACTGGAATTAAATTGAAGTCTTTACGTGGCAAGAAGTGCAGCCAGAGTGTTTTTCTTGTTCAATTGACTACGATATCCTCCGCTCCCAAATGTTCAGACTGGGTTCATACGATCATGATATTTGTGGATTTTCAATTTTTTTTTCTTTTGCCCATTTGTATCCACACACCACTTTTATTTTACTCCAAGGCTAAGAGTGAATCTGTCCAAGGATAACGCGATAGCAATTTCAAAGGATATTGCAAAACAGACCTTGCCATTTAAAAGGCTATTCTCAACACTGGAAGCTTTGATTAGTGTTTTTACAGGCATGGTGTGGTGAGCTCTGGTTGAATCCTGGTAGGAGCCGTACTCTGGAGCTAAAGAACTCCTCCTGGTTTATTGCTCTCCATTTGCTAAATGGGTCAGATGGACAGCAGTGTTCTCTCCCTCCATTCCACTCCCTCCATTCCTCTCCCTCCTTCCATTCTCTCTCTCTCTCTCTCTCTCTCTCTCTCTCTCTCTCTCTCTCTCTCTCTCTGTTTTCCTCTGTCTCTTGTTGCCTTATTGCCTTATCGCCCTATATCGCCTTAGCATAAACAAGATATAACCTTTTGGTTTTGGCTGTACACCCCCCCCCCCCCCCCCCGACCCCCCCTTAACAGACTTCCCCCTCTCTCTCATCTCCCACCGGCTAATCCCCTCGCTACGTTACTATGTGGTTGCAAGACTTCAAAGCATGCTTTGCCATCCAGCTAGGCCAGCCCTTGTTCCCTGCCTCCGCCTCTCTATCCTCTCCCTAGCACCCTGCATTAGCACAAGGCTGTGTCTGTCCTGAATAATTGATTGGCTGGCGAGCTTGCGTCCTGACATGCCACAGTCCTGCAGCCACCAATCAGCTCCAGTAGAGCGCTAGCCGCCGCGGCGCGGCGCAGCACCACCCCTCAGAGGCTAGGCTAGGCTAGGCTAGGCTAGGCTAGGCTAGCTGAAGCACAGAGCTCCACCGGGGGCGAGCCGGCACACCCTGATGGCTCCTCTCACGGGATTGGATGGAAGCGTGTTGGTTAGGGTTAGGGTTACCCTAACCCTAACCCTAACCCTCCTAATCAACCAGCCCCCACCCCCCCCACTGCCCCGCCCTCTTATTGATGACCTCACCGCCGGACCTAAACATTATTAATAGGCTCTGCAGGCAGATCATCCGTTTGCGTGACAGCTAATTCTTTCAGATAGAGTTAGAGCAGGTGTAAATCCAATTAATCTACTGCATGGTGGAGGATGATCTTGATTGGATTGGTGGGAGAGGGCTTGTATATCGCTGATCTAACACTCTCTGTGTGCCATCTGTAATATAACAGACTGTAGTATAAAAAGGATAATACAAAGAAAATGCATATAATTATTCTCATATATTAAGTTGTATTAGGTTAAGGTCCTATAAAAACATAGAATGCAGATGTTGAGGAAAACATTTTCTACCAGCTTTTATGAATGATGTAATATTTCACTGTATTATGTTGGTGCCTAGATTCTGAACACATAGTATTTCCAAGTTACCATGGTAAGAATTTGTACAGATAAAATATTTTCATAGTTTTTGTGATTTGTTAGAAATAGAAATCTTGCAAAATTAAATTAGTTGCATAATTGACTCAGTATTCCCTTGACAAAATGTCTCTTCTGCTTCAAACCATGGTGGAGGTGATTGATAGATTGGACCTCAGATATTGGCCGACACTTCCATTACTCGCTGATATTTTTGTATTAGGATCCTTTCTTTAAATTAACATTCACATTATTTAAAGTGATTTATATGACTAATACGATCGTGTGCAATGGTGAATTTATATTTATTGTGTGATCTTGCCGTGTTGTTTAGAACCACTTAAACATGAACCTGAACAGAGCCAACTGTTGAAGAAATTGACCTACATACATGAATCACAACTATGAGGGATATTTTTAGATAGGAATAGGAAACCCTGATGCCCGGTTCAGTCCCAGCGGTCAAAGTGGGGGAAAAGCAACGAAAGAAGAGATTAAAGATTGATAACATGGTCCCTTCCACACATCTCGTCCTTCAGATCTGGTCTCCAGTTCACGGAATGAGGCGTTGCAAAGGGACTCAGGTTCATCTGCTTCGTCTTTGAAGACTGCCAAGAATATAATCTTGTTTCATTCTGACCCGCCATTCCCTATTCTCCTGGCGTGATCCTCGCTGGTCGAGTACAGGCTCACACCGATTGAGAGGTATCTGAGGTAGGGAAAATGCTCTTTGAGGGGGATCAGCTTTCATGATGTCTTTCCCAGGCCCTGAAGAGATCCCCGACAGACCAAATAGCACAGGAGCGCCTGAATTATTAACCGCTCGCTCGTGTACTCGTCTCCCTCGCTCCGCGTGCTTCCTGTTCCAGGCTCAGGTCCTCCTCTAATCCAACCTGCCTCAGTCTCTCTGCTTCCACCTCCACCATCCCCACCAATCAACCCTAATAGCAGGGTCTACAACGGCCGCCTTCAACCCCTTCATGATCACTGACCCACCGCTATTCCCTCCCTTGATAGCGTGGACCTCCCCAGGCCTGCCCATCGCTCACCACACAAGACACCTTCATCCAATGTCCATTAATGAATCCCTTTAAAGGCGCCTGGTTATCCCCTGCAGGTACAGCGTGGGCCGCGGTGGGCGGTGGAAGCTAAAAGGTCGACGCCACCAGAGTACGCTCAGAAGGTGTTATTCAAATGCGCTGCTGGTTGATGATAAGCGGGCTAACGCGTTGCCCCCAGCGTCTATCGCCTCGAGATGCCGGTTCACTCTTTGATGTAAATGAGGAAGCTGATTAGACACCAGACATCCAGACGCCCCCCCCCCCCCCCCCCCCCCTCATCGCAGACACAGGGTGGAGGAATCTGAGGTTAGGGGGCTCCTGTGTCTCCATTGTGATGAGTTACAGTGCCCGGTATCTTAGCGTTATAAAGAGGGGCGAGGGATGGATCGACACTTACCAGGGTGGCGAAGCACTTTGACCATGATAGGGCGACATGTCAGCCAATATTGTAAAGCGCTTTGAGAGGCCACTGGTTAGAAGAGCGCTGCATAAAGGCAGGCCATTTACCGTTTACCGTGATGAGTGAATAGGGTTGGTGTTCAGAAAACACAACAGACACACAAACTCAGCATAATTAGAGTATTTCCGAAACACCTTTTTCTTATTCTTTTCTCTCTATCAAACTCCAGCTATCCAACCCCCCCCCCCTCACGTACAAACACACAATCCACGAACCCCCGCCCCCAAACCTCATCAAAACATTGAAAGCGTGGTCGGTTCGAGCGGGGGCGTTTGTAAACACGTGGCGAAGGCGCTGGTTCCATTGAGCGGGGAGAGCTGATGAGACCGGCTCGTTGCTCCGCCCCCTCGCCACCCCAGTGCATCCACGCACGCACGCGCAAACTCAGGTTAGAGTGAGGGGTCAACAGCCATAGGACCATTTAAGTAAGCTTTTTATTGGAGCTTGATCCAGGCATGCCGTGTCTCCTGTTGTCGTGTGTGTGTGTGTGCGTGTGCGTGTGCGTGCGTGCGTGCGTGTGCGTGCGTGCGTGCGTCAGTGTGTGCAGAGTTGATTGATGTAATCAAGGACGCGTGCCGAAGCTCTGCAGCCCCAGATAATGAGAGAGAGAGAGAGAGAGAGAGAGAGAGAGAGAGAGAGAGAGAGAGAGAGAGAGAGAGAGAGAGAGAGAGAGAGAGAGAGAGAGAGAGAGAGAGAGAGAGAGAGAGAGAGAGAGAGAGAGAGAGAGAGAGAGAGAGAGAGACGTGCCGACCAGCGGCTAGCGGGGGATCAGCCTCACTTGGAGGCCGGCTGAGGGTGGGGGTCTCTGGGGGGGAGGGGGGGAGGGGGATCGATGCCTCCTGCATCGGCCTAACAGGCTGAGGCTCGGCCTAACCACCTCGTTAGTGGATTCAGATGTACCTCGGCTGCTGTTACCTCGTTAGCCCGCCGCTGTTTGACCGTATCGGGGTTGGATGGCCGGTGGTCTGGGTGGGGGCAGCGGGGAGGGAGGGATGCTGCTGCTGCCGGGGTCGTGGTACCATGACGTTGTTACTTTTGCAAGAAAATCTGTGTGTGTGTGTGTGATGAAGAGCAGGAAACGCTTTGGATGTCTTCATACCTCAATGTCAAGATAAACTCGGAGAGATGAAATCTCTGTTCTTTCCGTGAGCAGCAGTTCCTTGTTCTCTTCCCCGGCTGTTTGTCTCCCGTGTCTCGCTGGGCCTCGTCGGCTGTCTTTCATCTCCACGGCCGATCCCTGGGCTCCTCCTCCTCTCTCTGCTCTTCCTCTTCTACTTTGTTTGGAGCCGTCAGGAAGAAAGAGATCTCTGAGTTTGGTTTCCGGAACGTTCTTTAACGGGACTTGTGAGTCGTATCACATACTCAGTCTCGGGATTATATTTGACGTGGAGACATTGGTCGTGTGTGTGTGTGTGTGTGTGTGTGTGTGTGTGTGTGTGTGTGTGTGTGTGTGTGTGTGTGTGTGTGTGTGTGTGTGTGTGTGTGTGTGTGTGTGTGTGTGGGATCCTCCTGTCCTATTTCAGTATGCGTCTCCCATATGGAATAATGGCTGGGGGGGGGGGGGGGGGGGATCCTTGGCAACTGTTCTTCTCTTGGTTTATTTTCTGTATTTATAGGATCTACATCTTTTCGGTGTATTCATAAACACCCCACACGCACAACAAGCACTGCTGCCCCAGTGAGATGAGCCGTGTGCCGTGCATCGCGGTGCAGAGCCGTCCCTCTAGTGCGTGTGTGCGTGGCGTTCTGCGCCCCGAGACGAGCGGCGCGATAATTAGCTCGTCTTCGCCTACCGCCGACGCCGCCTCTTAGAGACGCGCCGCGGCTCAGGCAATCCGAGGCAATTTGCGCTGTCAATTATGTTACACCTTAATGAACTTTGCGGAATTACGCACCGTTGGCTCATTTGACATTGAGGCAGCGAGGCAACGCGCCCGACGTGCGCGCCGTACGCGGCTGGAATGATGATGGAGTGTTGGAACGGTGCTCTCTGCTCCACACAGGTCAACACTTAGAGAACAGTGTGTGTGTTCGGTTTTGAGCCGCCCACACACACACACACACACACACACACACACACACACACACACACAGACACACAGACACACAGACACACACACACACACACACACACACACACACACACACACCACACTTACTCACTGTGTACAGCGCTTTGGGTGTCTTGAAAATACAAGAGGACCGCTATGCAAATGCAATGAATAATTATAGTTTTAAATGATGGCTGGTGCAATCAAACAATGCCAGCAATGCATGACTTGTTAGTTTGAAATGGAAGATGTTCAGCTTTGGCCTCAATTCAAAGAATTGTTCTTGTTTGCGCATCAGTAGTTTACTTTGGGCGTGACATTATGTTCAAGTCAAGTCATGTAGCCGCTAATCCCAGGAAACAAACCAAGGGGGGGGGCTCCTCCAAGCGATGGTTAGGAGTGAAACGGCGACCATAATGGCCTGATGGTCGCTTAACAAGCAAAACGATTCAGTAAATCCACGTATCCACATCATTAACGGGGGAAACCGCACATCAACACCTGGACATTGACAATACTGTGGGTAGCATGTGAATGCTGTCAATCACTCAGGTTTTACTGTTTGTATGTAGAAATCAATATATAAATATATATTTAAGTGTGTGGGTATGTGAGGTTTATCTCCGCTGTTTTGAAAGTCAATTACCGAAGGGCCGGAGAGGCGGTGTGTTAAAGTGATGAATGGGCGGCTGGCCGGCTCTATGGAGAGAGAACGGCTCATAAAAACATACATGGAGGAGAACAAATAACTGAGCAGGCAGAATGAAGAGAGCGGTAAAGCAGGAGAGGATCCCGGGACACGGCGGGAGATAACTCTCCATGGTGATGCTTTGATTTGTTGGCTTGTGGTTCTCGGCGGGCCTGGAGGAGTGTACAGTCAGGCGACTGCTGGCCTGTTTTTGTGTGCCTGTTTGGGTGCTTGTGACGACAAAACAGAAGAGGAAGCGCAGTTCAGTCGGGCCAAGAAGGTGAGCGTGAAGAGGCTCCTGTCAGCAGCTGTCCTCCTCTGTCTTGTCAGGGCATGGTGTACGCTTTGACTCAGACCCTCTTACCTTTACCTTTACATTAAGGGGATTTTGCTGTCGCTTTTATCCAAGGCGACCATTCAGTCACACGTTCACACCCCGACGGCGGAGTCGACCCCGCAGGGCGACAGCCAGCTGGTCAGGAGCGGTCAGGGTGAGGCGTCTCGCTCAGGGACACCTCGACGCTCCGCTAGGAGGAGCCGGGGATCGAACCCGCGACCTTCCGGTCACCAGTCACCCCGCTCCGCCTTCTGAGCCGCTGCCGCCCCCCCCGCCAGAGGCTCTTATAGGGCCGCTCGGCCCCCGGGTCTCTCTCCAGTGGGACGAACCCGATGGGGGAGAGAGACCCGGGGGGGGAGAGAGGGACCCGAGGGGAGAGGGACAGACCCGATGGGGGAGAGAGACCCGGGGGGGGAGAGAGGGACCCGAGGGGAGAGGGACCCGAGGGGAGAGGGACAGACCCTGGGGAGGAGAGAGACAGACCCTGGGGGGGAGAGGGACAGACCCTGGGGGGGGAGAGAGACAGACCCGGGGGGGAGAGGGACAGACCCGGGGGGGGAGAGAGACAGACCCGGGGGGGAGAGAGACAGACCCGGGGGGGAGAGGGACAGACCCGGGGGGGAGAGAGACCTGATGAGAGAGGGACAGACCCTGGGGGGGAGAGGGACAGACCCGGGGGGGAGAGGGACAGACCCTGGGGGGGAGAGAGACAGACCCGGGGGGGAGAGAGACAGACCCGGGCCTCTCTCTGGGCTCTGCTCTGTAGTCCTGATCCTTCTGGCCCCGTGCGCACTGACCCGGGACCAGCTTTTATGTTTAAAGGAAAAGAACAGGAGTGATCAAGTGAAAGAGATCCGGCTGAGCCAGAGCAGCGTGCTTTGTTTCGCCACCCTGCCGTCGTTCCGCCCGCGGTTTATTCGCGCCTATAAAACCACAAGCTTTTTATATCCAGACTTTTATGGCGCACTCCTCCGACGTGTTTTAATGGCTCCCGTATTCTATCTAGGGCCCGCACATTGCCGGTTGACCGCTGTAATTTCCGCCATTTTGCTGGCATAGTAAAAATCATTGAAGTGTTTTTGCTTGTCTCTGAGTTGCCGTGGGCCATTAATGCATATTGTGGTTTTAATGGGTTACTTTAATGCCGCTGAAGGCGATCGCTACTACTGCGGTTTGCCCTCTGAGCCAAACGTGTTATTCTGCCACAATCTGCGCCGGGATCTTAATTAGAGACAATCAACTAAAGGAGACAAGCCTGTTTCCTAGCCCGTTATTGTTTTTTTGTGTGTGCGTACAACCATCTTGTATGAACCTCGACCCAACACCCTCTGAAGGTCTGGGGCGCTCGTTGGCGTCGCAGCCGCTGGATCTGCTGGATGGCAGCAGACCAAAGCTGTGTGTCGGCCCCCAGACCAAAGCTGTGTGTCGGCCCCCCAGACCAAAGCTGTGTGGCGGCCCCCCCAGACCAAAGCTGTGTGTCGGCCCCCCTGACCAAAGCTGTGTGTCGGCCCCCCAGACCAAAGCTGTGTGTCGGCCCCCAGACCAAAGCTGTGTGTCGGCCCCCCAGACCAAAGCTGTGTGTCGGCCCCCCAGACCAAAGCTGTGTGGCGGCCCCCAGACCAAAGCTGTGTGTCGCCCCCCAGACCAAAGCTGTGTGGCGGCCCCCCAGACCAAAGCTGTGTGGCGGCCCCCTCTCCTCCCGGGGGTCTTAACAGACCGCGGCACAGAGGAGTCCCCTGTACCGAGCAGGAACCCCCTTCACGTCTTTCACTGCCCCACTTGTGGCAGTTAGAGACATGGGAGGGTGTGTGCGTGCGTGCGTGTACGTGTGCGTTTGCCTATGATTGGTGGGTGCGGTAATGCACGTACCCCGTGGGCCGTGCATGAGGTAACCATTTTGATTAAACATAGATTTATAACTCTTAAAAATATATTTTTTTACGGCACGAATGGATGAATCTGTTCCATCTGTCTCTTCCATCTGCGTTAAAATACTTTCCAGTGTGACGCACGTCATTGAGGAAGCCTGAACCAGCCTGCCAAGGAGGGCGCTGATTAATTGGCTCGTAAAAGTAACATAGCGGAGCAGATTTTCAAGGGTTTTTGGTATTAGATGAGTACATCCCACTGAAATGAGAGATATGTGGTGACACACACAAACACACACACACACACACACACACACACACACACACACACACACACACACACACACACACACACCACACACAGCTCCTTTGTTGTCCTCTGACGATATGGAGTACATGGAATCAGGATTATAATGTGTGTGTGTGTGTGTGTGTGTTTGTGTGCGCGTGCGTGTGTGTGCTTGAGCATGTGTGTCCTTGTGCATGTCAACGTGGTGCCCTTCTTTGCTAAGCCCTACAGGCAAAATGCGGGTGCATTCCAACATACTGCCTTCCACTGGCACAGGATTAATGTTTATATGATTCTTCAAATCTGGGTAGCTTTAAATCCACTTGAATATGACAATGAAATATATGCACCATGTTGCACATGATGATTCTTTGATCTAATTTACAAGGAAAACTGAAGTAGCATTGACAGATTGTCTTGAATATTGCGTTTAATGTTTAATTCCTTTGTCATGGTGCTACATGTTGTGTTGTTGATCATGTCAATAAGGCTAATTTGCTATTGCCCGTGTTCTAACTATAGAGTATATAGAAGGGCAACATATGCCTTCTATTAAACAGGGTTTTATTTCACTTGTACTTGAAATTCAAGTTGAGTCTTAAGAAAATGAAAATGGGGTCAGGGTTTCTCCTCTGGCAGCAGTTAATCCTTTGCTCCCCTCATTATGCCCGACGGTTAAACCGCCATGCCTCCACGAGCCCCGCGCTGCCGCTCGGCTTTCATCTCCGGCAGAGGAGAAACCAAACGGCAGCAGCTTCAAAGCAGACGGGGAGAGCACTGCACAGTGACACCTCAGCACTCTGTCACTTTACCAAGACCGCACCGGCCTCAGCCCTTTACAAAACACACACACACACACACACACAGAGACACAGACACAGACACACACACAGCACACACACACACCCCTTGGGTCTCCATCTATATCTTCCTCCAAACGTTACCTTCCCTTTCTGTAATTGTGATCAGAGCAAAAACATCAAGGGTCACCGCAGGGGTACTGCTGTGTGTGTGTGTGTGTGTGTGTGTGTGTGTGTGTGTGTGTGTGTGTGTGTGTGTGTGTGTGTGTGTGCATGCAGGTTTGTGTGCGTGTGTGCAGGTGTGTGTGCGTGTGTTCGTCGAGGTGGTGGCTAAGAGGTTAACCACACAGGTTTTGAGTTGACAGAATGCGTGAAGGCTCCACTCCAGAGCCCCGAGCCTGGAGAGCTGACCTCCTCCTCTGATTGCTTTGACGGAGCACATAAAGCCAGGGGCCTTGGAGGGGGATGAGCCCCGGACATTATGATGTGCTTACATGATGCACGGACAACCTTTTAAGACGGCTACTTTCATTGTAAGCGGTTGGTTAAGTTATTGATTTCTTAATTATGCACAAAGTAGTCTAGAGTCTAGACCATACTGCAGGTTGTGAGTCGACATTAAATAACCTATGGGCCATTTATCAGGTGAGTGCTGCATGCAGCGCTCAACTGTTGTTCTTCATAAGCTTTATTCTAAATTTCCTCTTTATTATCCCCTACAAACTTTGGGACCTGTCTCCTTCCTCAATTTTTCACCTATAGACTCCATTCAATTTTACAATGTTCAGAATAGCTTGAAGTCGGGCGCTTCTTTTCAGATTTCTTAAATATTTTACACTTTTTAAGATATTCTACTTTTAAAATACTATCTCTTTTGTAACATCACACACACACACACACACACACACACACACACACACACACACACACACACACACACACACACACACACACACACACACACACACACACACACACACACACACACACACACACACACACACACACACTCTCAACACTGACACTGACACACCAGCATTTGACCTTTCAGATTCTTCAGTTCAATTCATTTTACATTTCTGCATTTTAGCAATGCTTTGCACTTTCTATTCAGCTGTCAGTTTGTTTGTTTCCAACCATTTACATTTTCTTAAATGGTGTGCATGTTTACATTGTTAACTCCATTTAGACTTTGAACTTTTGTTCAAATCCCGTCACTTGATTTAAGCCATTTAACGTTTCTTTATGTCTTAATCTATGTGGCTTTATTAAAAAATATTTTCAACCTCACTTTGTACCACACCACTCACCGCATTTCTGCAGGAAATTGCATTTTCTAGTTTCCTTTGCTATCTCTCCCTATCTCTATGTCTCTCTATCTCTATCTATTGTTCTTTAGTTATTATTAGAGCAAAAGCCAGAGTCAGAACTGTACGCTTGACTTTCTCTTTTTGGGTTATAATTGAATTATAGTAATTACCAAGAAGGACACGCATCGAAACGTTACATTAGCCGTTGCATTAGCTGCAGCCCTGGTGAGACGGCACCAATTACTTTAAACATTATGCAACAAGTTGAATTAAAATCAAGCCCTCCTCCCTCGTCTGTAAAGTAGCGATGAAAGATGTATGTCCTGTTCTGCATTGCGTAACAATATTCATAGTTGTGTAATGTTACGAAAATCTGTCAAATGGATGGAAAGATAAGTAATTTGGGTCACACATCCTCCAAAAGCGCGTTCTGCAACCCAGTTGTGTCTCTGAACTCCACTCAGTCTCTGCTCCGCCATCTCTGTTCTACATGTCTGTCTTTGAGAGACAGTTTGTCGTTCCTCTTCAGATTCCACCTGTGTTGTGTGTTTCTCTCTCTCTCTCTCTCTCTCTCTCTCTCTCTCTCTCTCTCTCTCTCTCTCTCTCTCTCTCTCTCTCTCTCTCTCTCTCTCTCTCTCTCTCTCTCTCTCTCTCTCTCTCTCTCTCTCTCTCTCTCTCTCTCTCTCTTCCCCCCCCTCCCTTTTGGCTGGCTGTGTTCCATTGCTCTTTCTCTCAGGGAGAGATGCTCTCTCCTCTAACTGACAGGCACTCTCAGCAGTCTGGACGTCCTCCATGCTGTTTGTTGGGTACAGCAGGCGTATGGAGGCTTGTGGGAGAAGAGATGACCTTTAAATCTATCGTAGCTCTGGTTCTCCTCAGATGCCGCTGTGATGGCCCTGTGTGTTCCAGAGCCTGTGACAAGGCTGTCATTATGGAAGCATCCTTTTTCTAAGTTTAGTCCCTCGCATGTTGTGCACGGAAAACACCGATTTATCTCTCACTCTCTCTCACTCGCACTCTCTCACTCGCTTCCTCTCCTATGCGCTCTCTTTCTCTTTGCGCTAGTTTTTATGTATGGCTTTTTAATTGAGAGAGGCGATTAGACGACAGTAACTCCAAACACGGGCGGCGGGCGCTCACACGCAGACATACAAGCAAAGTATGCAGTGGAATGCATACGGTATTACCCACCGCAGAAAGCACTCGCAGTGTCTGCTATGGCTCTGTTTCTCTGTACACACATTCATTTATTTATGGCATAGTAGATGTGAGCGCTATGCTAATTACTGATAAAAAATGGAGATAAGGCCGAGCGAGACAGTGTGATGTATTATTAATGGGAGGGAGATCTTCACTGAGTGGGGGTTAGCCATTCCTTCTCATTCCCTACTCTGGCCTCTCTCTCTCTCTCTCTCTCTCTCTCTCTCTCTCTCTCTCTCTCTCTCTCTCTCTCTCTCTCTGTAAACGCCTCAGATGTCATTTCCTCCTTTATTGATTTATTTAACTATTTATTATTTATAAATGTTTTAGTTTTTTATTATTATTAAAAACAAATTCAACCGTTTTCAGTTTGTATTTGTTAAGTACACACACACACACACACACACACACACACACACACACACACACACACACACACACACACACACACACACACACACACACACACACACACACACACACACACACACACACACACACACACACACAAAGGATTTGTCCGATTGTTCTGATCCTCCTCTCTACAGAGCTCGTCTTCTCTAACCACAGTCGTCTCTCTCTTCTTGAATCTCCCCAGTCCATCGCTGGTCTGCAGTGCTCAGCTCTTTGTACTGATCGCTGGTCTGCAGTGCTCAGCTCTTTGTACTGATGGCTGGTCTGCAGCTCTTTGTACTGATGGCTGGTCTGCAGTGCTCAGCTCTTTGTACTGATGGCTGGTCTGCAGTGCTCAGCTCTTTGTACTGATGGCTGGTCTGCAGTGCTCAGCTCTTTGTACTGATGGCTGGTCTGCAGTGCTCAGCTCTTTGTACTGATGGCTGGTCTGCAGTGCTCAGCTCTTTGTACTGATCGCTGGTCTGCAGTGCTCAGCTCTTTGTACTGATGGCTGGTCTGCAGCTCTTTGTACTGATGGCTGGTCTGCAGTGCTCAGCTCTTTGTACTGATGGCTGGTCTGCAGTGCTCAGCTCTTTGTACTGATGGCTGGTCTGCAGTGCTCAGCTCTTTGTACTGATCGCTGGTCTGCAGTGCTCAGCTCTTTGTACTGATGGCTGGTCTGCAGTGCTCAGCTCTTTGTACTGATCGCTGGGTCTTCTGCTCTCCATCTCCTCTCCAAACCGGGCCACCGTGCTGCGTCTCGCTGGAGCCGTCCATAATAAATATGACATGCTGCTTCCCACAGTGCTGCATGCTGCTTCCTATTAATGCCTGCCTGCCTGTCGTTATTTACTGGGAAGATGGCCGCAACAGACATATGGATGATATCATGGGCTTAAAGCTGCAATGGTGTATTGACGTGTTGACGTCACGCCACAATACAAATACATAGCAGGACTACTCGTGCTACACTAGTCCTACT
This sequence comes from Gadus macrocephalus, assembly GCF_031168955.1. Lineage (NCBI taxonomy): Eukaryota > Metazoa > Chordata > Actinopteri > Gadiformes > Gadidae > Gadus > Gadus macrocephalus. Next base: position 26,473,696 of record NC_082393.1, read on the forward strand.
TTTATTTAGTTAGAGTCTCTTTGATCCAATTGGTCATGGGCAGGAGACTGACGTGTGTGTGTGTGTGTGTGTGTGTGTGTGTGTGTGTGTGTGTGTGTGTGTGTGTGTGTGCGTGTGCGTGTGTGCGCGTGTGTTGGTTTGTCTGGATGCATACTCCCCACATACACAAACATACTCTTCTAATTCAGAACATAACCAGTTCCTGGCGGTCTATTGCTGGTTATGTGCGTTTTAATGTCCAGTTCGTTGTTTGTTGCTTTGCTTTAGAGCCTCAGTCTCTTGTCTCTAAAGTGCCTCCTAAATAACACCTAAATGGGAACGTAATATGCATATTACCATTTTTTATTCTGTTTCCCCTCCTCCCGTCCGGTGAGCGACCCCCTGCGTGAGCAGCTCTTAACGACGGCGACGGCCCTGTTGATGATGTCACTGATGACCCACAGCTCCTCTGGGCCGCGGGAACGTTGTGTCCCCAACGTCTTAATGCGGCCCTCACCGGGCCCGCCGCTGCAGCAATAACACACGCGCTCTCTTTTATAGTCTGTCCCCGCTGTAATAGGGTTAGCGCTAAAAGGGTTGTATAACGGAGAATACATAAAGCTGGCCGGCGCCGCTTACGACCGCCTGCGATGTTTGGATTCTTCCTGTCGTGTTTTATTTTTTCCTGTTGTTTCGCATTTTGTCGTTAACCCTCTCGTCATTTCTTCTTGTATTCCTCATTCCTTCATCATTCATCACTCAGACACACTCCTCTGCTCTCCTAATTATTCAGTTCCCGGGGGGGGGGGGGTTGTGTGTGTGTGTGTGTGTGTGTGTGTGTGTGTGTGTGTGTGTGTGTGTGGGGGGGGGGGGTACCTCTCTAATGAACCCTTCCTAGCGCTCTACCCTCATTGGCTGAATTTCATTCCTTATCCTTACTCTTAAGAATATGAAACAAAGATCATATCTTCTAGCAGCGGAAATGCATGGGTGTGCAAAAAAAATAACCAAACAAGTGTTGCTGTTAACGTGTGTGTGTGTGTGTGTGTGTGTGTGTGTGTGTGTGTGTGTGTGTGTGTGTGTCACACCATATTATCTCCACCATGCATCCTCTGTGCCGTACCCAGCCATAGCCTCTGTGGGGTATTCCATTATACCCATACATAGTTAGTGCAGCTCTCATGTGCACATGCACACAGAATCATGTGCTCTTGTACATACAATGATGCACGATGCCATGTGCATGAAGACACAAGAACACACACACACACACACGCACGCACACACATAAACACAAACGCACACACATTTACACACGGTGCACGCATGCACACGCAACCCCTCCTCCCATCCCCCAGACTTCCCCTCAATCATTGACCTTTTCCGTTTACAAACACACCTATTCCACAGGCGGGGCGCGTGCGGTAGGCTTACGGGGTACACACCATTATCTCTAAATCAATCTCCCCCTCCATCCTCTCTCCATCCTTCATCTCCCTCCGTCTCTCATCTAATCACAGCCAGGGCCCATGTGGTCGCCCTGGCCTGCTCAGAGAAACAAAACACTGGAATACATCTTGCATTTTCCAATTTAGTCCTCCATTTATCATTTCATTACGAGGCTTTTAAGGCCGAGCACGAGGCGGGCCTCCCTCCTCCTCCCTCCTCCTCCCTCCCTCCTCCCTCCTCCTCCCTCCGCCTCCCTCCTCCTCCCTCCTCCCACCATCTTTCTGCCATCAATTCTGTTTATTTTCTTGTCCGCATCCAATTGTGGAGAAATCATCTGTTTAACTTAGGGTTGGAGATGGAGAATGTGCTTACGGTATCGCCAAACAATCCTTGGGAAAGCTGCTCGCCTACACACTCAGACAGCCATGCACGCGCACGCACGCACGCACGCACGCACGCACGCACGCACGCACGCACGCACGCACGCACGCACGCACGCACGCACGCACGCACGCACGCACGCACACGCACACACAAAAGCATGCCAAGGTGTGTCAGTTTGACACACACTCAAAAGCACACACACACAATACACACTTACACACACACACACACACACCCGCACACAGACAACATCGCACAACACACGCACACGCACACACATCCATCACCTATCGCCATGCTGAGGCTGAATTGTAAATGCATTCTCCAGGACTCCAGATTCCGGGTTTATTCCCAGGAAGCCACGTGTCCGTTTCTTTGACGGCGCAGGTGGATGGAGGCTGGAAATCCGAGGGCCTCTTGCCCACAAAGGAGAGCCTATGATGGGCTCTAATGGCAGAGCTGACAGCCAGGCCTCTTGGCTCGTCTAAACCCCGGCCAACACCAAATCCCCACAAATCCAGAGCTAGTTAGGACAGGTCCGCCGAAGGCCACGGGAAACGCTTGACCGCCATTAAGACGTGGGAGAGGGAAGTGGGAGAGACGGAGATAGAGGGAGAGAGGTTGAGTGATAAAATGGATTTTAGGAGCCGCGGCAAGACGAAACCCATCACGCCGTAGCAGATCTGTCCCTCCCGCCCCGTCTGATGATGGGTGCTCAGCTCTGGCGCTCGTTGCGTTAAATCGTTTTCATTTATCTGGGGAGCATGAGAAGAATGGGTTTGGAACAGGACGGCTAAACCGACACTCGGCAGAACGCCCTGTCACATCCTGAGCGAGGCACCCGAGGGGAGCGGGACTCAGACGCCGGGCTTTGATTGCAGTCATTTAACAATCGCCAAACGTCTCACTTGCTCTCTCTTTCTCTCTGCTATCTCCCTGGCGCTTTGGCTTTTTCTTCTTCCTTCCTATCTTTCTGTTTTGTGTGCGTGTTGAACATTTGATTTCCCTGCTGGTATGAGAGCCGTGTGATAGTCTTCTGACTTTTATTTGTATTTCTCTTTTTCCTTTTAAGTGTGAAGATGTTGGCTTGGTGCCCCGCAGCCCATCCCAGGCTTTCTCCGGCTGTCTCTCCCTTCTCAGTTTGATCCGTATCACTTTGATCGACCACTGTTTGATTTCACTTTGCTCTACTCTTCCTCAAAAGCGTTTTCAGCTTTCTTTTAGCTACACTCTTCTTCTTCAATTTGCCAGGGCTGGGGATTTATGTCAAACTTTGTTATTTTTCATCTCTGCCCCTATTTCAGTCACTCTTTCTCAGCTCTGTCACTCTGCCTTTCAATCTCCTCTCAGTTGAACCCACCCCCCCCCCCCCCCCCCCCCCCCCTCCCCTCCTCACCCCCCTCTCCTCCTCACCCCCCCCTCCCCTCCTCACCCCCCCTCCCCTCCTCACCCCTTTCTCCCAGCCCTTCTCTTTGAAGACCTTTGCTGCTCGCGGAGCCTAGCACAGCAGTGGTGATAGCAGAGTGTGGGAAGCTTTTGGGGATGTAAATGAAACTTCAAACTGCAGGCATGAGGGATTGAGGGGGTGAGAATTGACGTGTGTGAGTGTGAGTGTTTCTGTGTGTGTGTGAGTACGTGTGTGTGTGTGTCGTGTGTGTGTGTTGTCGTCGGTTGGCTCTGGAGAGAATTGCAGAGCTCTTGGATTAGTTGAATCTAGACGTTCAGAGGCGGTACCCGTAGGATTCTCTTTCCCTTCCCACCGTATTTTTTGCTTTGTCTCTCCTCTAAAACGGGGGCAGGGGCGGTGTTGTGATGTGGCTGTGATGGTGTTGTGGCTGTGATGGTGCTGGGGCTGTGATGGTGTTGTGGCTGTGATGGTGCTGTGATGGTGCTGTGGCTGTGATGGTGTTGTGGCTGTGATGGTGTTGTGGCTGTGATGGTGTTGTGGCTGTGATGGTGCTGTGGCTGTGATGGTGTTGTGGCTGTGATGGTGCTGTGATGGTGTTGTGGCTGTGATGGTGTTGTGGCTGTGATGGTGTTGTGGCTGTGATGGTGCTGTGGCTGTGATGGTGTTGTGGCTGTGATGGTGTTGTGATGGTGCTGTGATGGTGCTGTGGCTGTGATGGTGTTGTGGCTGTGATGGTGTTGTGATGGTGCTGTGATGGTGCTGTGGCTGTGATGGTGTTGTGGCTGTGATGGTGTTGTGGCTGTGATGGTGTTGTGGCTGTGATGGTGTTGTGGCTGTGATGGTGTTGTGGCTGTGATGGTGTTGTGGTGGTGTTGTGGCTGTGATGGTGTTGTGGCTGTGATGGTGTTGTGTTGTGGCTGTGATGGTGCTGTGGCTGTGATGGTGCTGTGGCTGTGATGGTGTTGTGGCTGTGATGGTGCTGTGATGGTGTTGTGGCTGTGATGGTGTTGTGGCTGTGATGGTGCTGTGGCTGTGATGGTGTTGTGGCTGTGATGGTGCTGTGGCTGTGATGGTGCTGTGGCTGTGATGGTGCTGTGATGGTGCTGTGGCTGTGATGGTGCTGTGGCTGTGATGGTGTTGTGGCTGTGATGGTGCTGTGATGGTGTTGTGGCTGTGATGGTGTTGTGGCTGTGATGGTGCTGTGGCTGTGATGGTGTTGTGGCTGTGATGGTGCTGTGGCTGTGATGGTGTTGTGGCTGTGATGGTGTTGTGGCTGTGATGGTGTTGTGGCTGTGATGGTGCTGTGGCTGTGATGGTGATGGTGCTGTGATGGTGCTGTGGCTGTGATGGTGCTGTGGCTGTGATGGTGTTGTGGCTGTGATGGTGCTGTGGCTGTGATGGTGCTGTGGCTGTGATGGTGCTGTGGCTGTGATGGTGTTGTGGCTGTGATGGTGTTGTGGCTGTGATGGTGTTGTGGCTGTGATGGTGTTGTGGCTGTGATGGTGTTGTGGCTGTGATGGTGTTGTGGCTGTGATGGTGTTGTGGCTGTGATGGTGTTGTGGCTGTGATGGTGCTGTGATGGTGCTGTGGCTGTGATGGTGCTGTGGCTGTGATGGTGCTGTGATGGTGCTGTGGCTGTGATGGTGCTGTGATGGTGCTGTGATGGTGTTGTGGCTGTGATGGTGCTGTGGCTGTGATGGTGTTGTGGCTGTGATGGTGCTGTGGCTGTGATGGTGTTGTGGCTGTGATGGTGATGGTGCTGTGATGGTGTTGTGGCTGTGATGGTGCTGTGGCTGTGATGGTGTTGTGGCTGTGATGGTGTTGTGGCTGTGATGGTGTTGTGGCTGTGATGGTGCTGTGATGGTGCTGTGATGGTGTTGTGGCTGTGATGGTGCTGTGGCTGTGATGGTGTTGTGGCTGTGATGGTGTTGTGGCTGTGATGGTGTTGTGGCTGTGATGGTGTTGTGGCTGTGATGGTGTTGTGGCTGTGATGGGGCTGTGGCTGTGATGGTGCTGTGGCTGTGATGGTGCTGTGGCTGTGATGTAGCAGCAGACAGGCCTCATGTTGGTGCCTTCATATCATGGAGGAAATAGGGAGAGAGATAGAGGGACACATTGTAAAAGAGAAAACCCATGTATATCTTTGACTGATCTGCAATGGTCCTGATGCTGCCATACACTACTCACACTGTGGTGATGGAATTAAAGTCAAACTATTGAGTGTGCCAGTTCAGCTCCATTTGTGAAGCACAGATGATAAATCCGATTTGAGTGTGTGTGTGTGTGTGTGTGTGTGTGTGTGTGTGTGTGTGTGTGTGCGCGTGTGTGTGTGTGTGTGTGTGTGTGTGTGTGTGCGTGTGCGCGTGCGTGTGCGCACGCACGAGGCAGCAGGGTGCGGCCACCTGTCAACCCCTGGTGATGGATGGCGCGGGCAGGAGAAGGGAGCCGTCACTCACCCTCTCTTCCTCTCTTTTGTTGGTTTTGTCTTTCTTTGTCGTTGCTGAGCATTTTCAATTTATAAAAAAAAAAAATATGAAAGAATCTGTGAAGTCACTCCGAAGCACACGTGGGATCTCACGCAGGCCGGTCGTTGAGGAACTGGATGTTCTCCTCATACTGCTGACCATCCATCATCCAAACCCTTCCACCTCGGCCACTAAGCCGTCTCCCCCCCCCCCCCATAGTGAGAGAGAGCCTATTGTTTTCTGTTCACGTCAATGTCTGACATTTCCAGTTAGGCTTACTGACCTACACACCTGGAAATCGAAGGAAAAAGGCTGCTGTGTATATAGTGTATATAAGTAGAGCTGACCTGAGCTGACCCTACCCCTCCAGAATATATGCTCACAGCTGTGGATTAATTGTCTGTCTACCCCCCCCCCCCCCCATTTAATCTCATTTAATCTCACACTATAAATATGAATCTTAATCCCAGTGATTAAATGCTCGGTTGCACGCAAGGCACTTTGATTTGTTCATTTACTGGACTTACTTGCTAATGCAGTCATTCATACACACACACACACACACACACACACACACACACACACACACACACACACACACACACACACACACACACACACACACACACACACACACACACACACACACACACACACACACACAACTTTATTTCAGAATTGGCAATCAGCAGTGAGACAACAGTTTCCATCAAGGTTTTAGTTTGAGTAACACAAATAACTGCTGCCTTAGTTCTGGCCAAGTGTCATGGTTCAGTCGTATCCCTCTCTCTATTTCTCCCTCTCTCTCTCTCTCTCTCTCTCTCTCTCTCTCTCTCTCTCTCTCTCTCTCTCTCTCTCTCTCCTGTCTCTCTCTGTCTCTCTCTGTCTCTCTCTGTCTCTCTCTGTCTCTCTCTGTCTCTCTCTCTCTCTCTCTCTCTCTCTCTCTCTCTCTCTCAAACACCCTCTCTCTACCTCTGTCACTAAGACACATACATTGTGATTAGTAATCCCGTCTGTACAGTGCGATAGTACGGCTGTAGAGCTCCGCTTCCCTCTGGAAATCCTGTTTTATCACACCCACGCATCCCCCATTACCCTGCCAGGCACACACATGAGCAACCTACACACACACACACACACACACACACACACACACACTGTACACAGACAAGCCACTCACACACACTCGCACACAAATGTTCATATGCTCGCATGCACAACCCAAAGCACATACGTGTGCACACTGCCCTCCCACTGGAGACAGTCATAGCTATTTCCTGTCATGGGGCCAGGAACAAAGTTGTTTAATATTAGTTTGAATACAATTTAGATACACACACACACACACGCACGCTCTTATATACTGTGACATCGATGAGGTTGTCTCTGGAGCCCAGGGACTGGGCTGGTTCGTAATGATATTTATACATAAGCGGCCGGGACGCGACGTCTCTGGAGGGGATCTATATGAACCCTGCGTTGCTTTAATAACAGCTTCTTAATACCTTTGCTTTCTAATCGGGTCAATCATGGAACTGATGAACGGGCGCGCTATTTATAACAGCTGCTGACCGTGTACACCCACGCTCCTCAGTGTGTCTTTAAGTTGATAAGGTGTGTGCTGTGTGTGTGTGTGTGTGTGTGTGTGTGTGTGTGTGTGTGTGTGTGTGTGTGTGTGTGTGTGTGTGTGTGTGTGTGTGTGTGTGTGTGTGTGTGTGTGTGTGTGTGTGTGGGGGGGGGGGTGCATGCAAAGGAAAATAACGATTCAGACGATACAAGCAGGGTAGAGCAGCCACAACATCTGCTAGTTCTCTAAGTGTAGAGTATGTGTACTATTATGGGATGTTTGTTAGGTCATTAAGCTGGTCATTAGAACCCTCAATTGTATAGGCTGTGTTATAAGAGGCTTACCCATATAAACTATACAATGGGAACTCACAATGTCACCTAATGAGGTTTAAGAGAGTCTTGATAATGACTTAAATGGGGGCCCAATATTGGCCCTTTCTTTGTTTGAATTTGTTCTGATATGGTTTAGTTATTGGCTTTCAGATAGTAGAGTTGCAGAGTACTAGCATATTATAATGAATATGCTATAATGAGAAACACCCACACCCACAGATACACACCCACAGATACACACAGGTACACACACACAGATACACACACGCATCTTCCCATGTTTAAAGAAATGAGGATAAAGTCGGAATGTCAAACTCATGTTAAAGGTCCCTGGAAAATGCAGCCTGAAATTGCATGTCTAGAATTGGGCTGCGAGCGAGCGTTTGCATGTTGGTATGTATGTACATATTTAATATGTATGTAAATAAGAGCACACTGACCGCACACACATATCACCGGAGATTGTGTCTTTGATACGCAATGCCCCCGTGGGCTTGATGCTAGAGAAAATGACGTGTGTCAGTTTGTGGTGTGTGCGTGCGTGCGTGCGTGCTTGTGTGCATCATCCTCCCTTCCTAACATGCACCTACCTGGTTCTCATTTCCTTCTATGCCCTCTTCTCCTCCCGGCGTTTAATTCATTTTCATCTTTCGGTTTCTTGCTGTTCCCCTCGCTGCGTCAGATCCATGCTCCCTTTTTATTTTCTTTACACTTTTCTCATCTTTTCTCTTTCTTAACCTCGGATGCACCCACCGCCCACCGCTATTGGCCCGTTCTCCGGCGCATGTGACATTTAAACGGAGGTAATGAGCATCGCCGAGTGAGCACCACCTACCTTGCGATCCACGCTAATTATCCTAATCAGACATTCATATTGTAATTAGAGCCGTGAAATCGGTTCCTACATGTGGTGCTGCTCTACATTAGGGGGGGGGGGCTAATGTAATATCCCCTCTGTCATACACACACACACACACACACACACAGTTGAAGAATATAAGAAAAACACAGATGCACGTTAAATAGCCCTAAGAATCGGTAAAGACCTTGAGACCAGTCCCGTATGCACTCATAAAGTGCGTGTGGAGGTCGTGGTGGCCCCGGTGTGTCTTGTGGCTGACACACCCGGTCCGGCCTGGTCCGGCCCTCAGTCTTCTGGGATGCTCCACGGGTACACTCTAAATAAAGGAAAGGTGCCTGATCTTAAAAGTGTGAGGAAGTGAGGACCGAGGAAGTGATGAATATGTTCTCATTTGCATGCCCTAATTCAGTGTTGCGTCCTCCGATTGAAACGCAGTAACCTAGACACACAAGGACGACCAGAAGGGAGGGCAGAACATGACCCCCAACAAGATATCACTGCGCTTTCTGACTGCCAATAGGATATGTATTGAGATTCATCAATATGGCGTCC
>NC_082393.1:26482796-26492796 GCF_031168955.1 Gadus macrocephalus
TGGGTTAATAGATGGAGACCCGTTCCACTCTCTGATGACACACACACACACACACACACACACACACACACACACACACACACACACACACACACACACACACACACACACACACACACACACACACACACACACACACACACACACACACACACACACACACACACACACACACGGGGAAGTGGGGGTGAAATATATCAGTGTTTTGGGGGGGGGGGGGGGGGGGGGCTCCGAGACGGCGAGGGAAAAAGAACCGCGTAGGGCGAAGAATAACGCCTCCATGCGGAACGATAAGAGAGGGAGCGAGGGACAAAGGGGAGGCATGGAGCGTCAGGGGCTGAGAGGGGATGAATGTAGAAACACCGGAGAACACGAGGGCGCGTGCAGTCGCCGAGTGCTGAACAAGTTCCCTTCATTCTTAGTCATTTTTTCGTCCCTCTGTCACCAAGATTAAAACCGCTCCTGTCCCCGGAGCCCGTCGGAGCCCCCCCCACTGCGGAGGTGCTGCGGTCGGGGGGCTCTCATCATGCGTGGCTAATCCTCAACCTGCGTACGGGAAGGCAGAACAGTTTTTCCTTAGTCGTACACGAGAGATTCCCTCGTCTGAGAAGCGCAGCGGCAGCGTGTCGGCCTCCGGGGGAGCGAGCTGCCGGAGCCGTTCAGCTCACCTGGCCCGCGCACCCCGCGCACCCCGCGCACACCCGCGCACCCCGCGCACCCCGCGCACACCCGCGCACCCCGCGCACCCCGGGAACACGGGGAACACACGCCGTGCACCCCGCCTCCCAAACAGCTCCGCCGCAGCCGCGACATGCACTCAGCAACGCTTCTACATGTCACATGAGGGAAGCACTACACGTGTGCACACACACACACCCACACACCTCTACGCTACATGGCTCCTTCTCATTTGCTCTCTCTCTGTCTCTCTCTCTCTCTCTCTCTCTGGCTCTCTCACTTTTTTCTTGTCTCTCTCGCATATACACACACACACACACACACACACACACACACACACACACACACACACACACACACACACACACACACACACACACACACACAGACTGAACATATCTACATTCTAGTTTTCTATGTATGGAATTTAATCATTCTGCTCAAGCATAATTTAATCTCTGTCCTTTTTTCCTCTTTCCTACTTCCTCACTATCACTCTTACTTTCTCTGACACGCACAGACACACACAGACACACACACACTGAATAAATTGCCCATTATTATACAATGCAGCTTGACGAATGAAATGTAAATGTGCTTGTTTTGAATGTATCAAATGTAATAATATCAGCTCCCATGTGCATTTCCTTTATTTCTTTGGTTTTCACTTTGTCCTCACCCACACACGTAGACACACACACGCACATGCGCGGCCATCCCAAGGTTGCTCACTTGTTTCTCTTTGTGTGTGTCCGCGTGTTAGTGTGTGTGTTTGCTTCCCACCGAGTTGTCTGTTCTACTGGGTCAGCATTAAAATCAGGTCTTACGAAAAGTGACATTAGCCATGATGAATGAGGACCGCGTTCCATTAATCAATCTGCAGAGAGAGAGAGAGAGAGAGAGAGAGAGAGAGAGAGAGAGAGAGAGAGAGAGAGAGAGAGAGAGAGAGAGAGAGAGAGAGAGAGAGAGAGAGAGAGAGAGAGAGAGAGAGAGAGAGAGAGAGAGAGAGAGAGAGAGAGAGAGAGAGAGAGAGAGAGAGAGAGAGAGAGAGAGAGAGAGAGAGAGAGAGAGAGAGAGAGAGAGAGAGAGAGAGAGAGAGAGAGAGCGCTGCTCTGCTCTCTGAGAACACTTCTGCTCCTTTGCCCTTTCTTTGTTTGTGGAGGCGATTGGGAGCTGATTTACGCTCGATGGTCGTAAAGTGAGAGCATATCCTCCCATCTCCCAAAGACCGGGGCGCCAATCAAAGTGACAAAGTCAGCCGCCCCGGAGCTCCGCGTAGCAGCGGCGATGATGGCATTCAATCATTACAAAGTATTAAATATCTTCCTGCTCAACTGTTATTCAATTCTTATTCAGCGCATCATAACTGACAGGTATTATGCGGGTGGAATGATCTCACACATTAGCAACCCCAATTAGTTTGTTCTGGGAGGAGCGTTTTGTGCCGTAGAACGCAAGCGTTTACCTGTCCGGCCTCTTGAACCCTGACACGCGGCGCCGCCGGGGGCCCTTAGCGACCGCCAGGGGCCCTTAGCGACGGCATAGAGTAGGAACAATGAGGCTCTCTCCTGATTCCACCTGTCGCACAAGTAGCCTGAACTAGCTCCTATATTAAACTAATATACTTATTTTGTATGATAGTATGTTGAAAATAATAAGCCATTGTCATGTCTATGAAATTCCCATATTGTCTTTATTTATATACAGATTCCACAAAAAAAATCTAAATGCTGTCGCAGCGTCGGCTATCTGCTGCCAGGTCTGTGGAGCCATCAGGCGGCACACGGGATTAGGGACGGCTTTACTTATCGCTCTATAAGACGTGTAAATGTTATCTCAGTCATCTGAAATGCATTTTCCACATTTTTCCCTCGTTTAAAGCGCCATGCCGCTGGTCCTTCTGTTGGGATGCCTCTGGATTCCCATTAACACTCTCTGATCTCTGGTTGCTTAACCAGTATGGTCTGGTTTCAGGTAAACAGAAAGCCCTGAGTTGAGTCGCCCCGAGTGCTGTTCAGTCATGCTCTTGGTTGTCTCCCTGAACTGGACTCTCTGTCCCATGAGCACCTACCCTCTGCACCCACCTTCCCCGTCGTCATCAACACTTAGGGAGGGGAAACTAATTATTTCAGCTGACGAAACCCTAAAACAAAGAGCGTTGTTTTACGGCCCCGTCCTGAGAGAGCTTAAAGGGTGTTCATCGCTCGTCCTTTTGCATCAATCATCTTCTGTTCTGCAACGAGCGGTTCTTATTGGAGCAGGGCCCGGTGTCATCATCTTATCATGGTTCTCGGTTTTCTCTCTTTGTGTCCCGGGCTGGGACACAGACAGGACCACCGCGTCATCAGTGTGACATTTAAAACACTATATTCCGGATTTGCAGACACCGAACATAAGGACAAAATTGCAAATCTTCTTGGTGAAGGTCCTTCTGCTGCTCTGGCAGCACAATATGTCCTGAAATGTCATAACCTGAGAGATTCAGTCAGACTTTTTATTTATTTTATTATTGTTGTAGTTATTGTTATTATAATTATTATCTGTTATTTGTACAATTATTCTTGCATAACTTGAATATGCTTTGGCAATACTGTATTCAAATACTGTCATGCTAATGAAGCACTTTGAATTTGAATTTGAGAGAGAGGGAGAGAGAGGGAGAGAGAGAGAGAGGGGAGAGAAAGAGAGGGAGAGGGGGAGAGAGAGAGGGATCGAAGAGAGCGAGCGATGCAGGGAAAGAGAGAGATAGGGAGAGAAAAAGAGCGATTGGTAGAGAGGTGGGTTCTGCTAGAGCCGATATGGGGAGTGATTAACAGTAAAGCGGAGGAGGGATGCTGGGAGTCAGAAGAGGGGAGGAGGGGGAGGGGGCGAGCAGGGGGGGAGGAGTGATAGAAGGAGACAAAGAGAGGATGGAGGGAGAGATGGGGGAGGACAGGGAGAGCCAGAGAGCCACGGAGGGAATTAGAGAGCAGCGATAGCAGCGCCCTCTTAGTCTTATCTTAATTATAAACACGAGGAACCAGCTGGGCTAGTCACCGTGTGGCAGGGGTCCGACAGCGACCAGTTACACACACACACACACGCACACATACCCTGTGTGCGTGTGTGTGTGTGTGTGTGTGTGTGACTCTGTTTGTTTGCGTGTGTGTGGGTGTGTGTGAGGGATGCTCCGTCTCATGGGAGCAGGTAAAGAGACAGTCAAGTTAGTAAATTGCTTTTGCGTTCTCTCTCTCTTTCTCTCCCCCCCCCAGCCCATCTTCTCCACCTCGTTCTATTCTCCGATCCTCGCCCTGATGCAGAGAGACAGGGCAGCAGATGACTCTCAGCCCCTGTGTCTTGATTCTCTCACTTCCTGTTTGTGTGCGTGTGTGTGTGTGTGTGTGTGTGTGTGTGTGTGTGTGTTATACAAATGTACACAGAAGACCAAGCACGCACACTCTTGTTGAGTGCAGTAGAATGCACAGCCATCCTTCCTGGACAGCATTAATGCACTCAGGACCAATGATTGGCTTTGTGTGTTTTACTGACTGGGAGTTGGTTGGTGGTGATGGTGGTGGTGCTGGTGCTGGTGCTGGTGCTGGTGGTGGTGCTGGTGGTGCTGGTGGTGGTGGTGCTGGTGGTGGTAAAGTTTGTGGTGCTGCTGCACACTACAATTTATAAAACGGATAGTTCGGTCCTTGATTATGATTGGTTCGAAGCCGTCTCATTTTGCCGTCTAGAGGAAGTTGCTTTGTTGTTGCGTGATGATTTGTTTTCAATAAATTATCGTATTTGATGTTGCTATGTGAACATTGTGAAATCTTACTTAAGTTTGGTCGGATTCAGTTTCCGTTTTAAGTTACAATTTTAGCCACCCTTTCAAGGTTACAAAGCCCCCTAGCTGTTCCAAAGTCACTGTAAAGCACAGCCTCTCCTGGCTTATACTTAGATATATCATACTATATCAACCTTTATCTAGCCCCTCCACCACTCTGGGTAGTCTCTCTCCCCCTCTCTCTCTGTGTGCGCGGGGTTCCTTCCCAGCCTGTTTAATGGCCCATTGTCCTGTCGAAGAGATGCTTAGAGGACCAAACCACTGCTCTGCCCAGAGGGGGAAGGCTTCCTCACTCGAACAACTGTATACGCTCTCTCTCTCTCTCGGTCTCTCGGTCTCTCGGTCTCTCTGTCTCTCTGTCTCTCTGTCTCTCTGTCTCTCTGTCTCTCAGCTGTGCAGTAAATGTCATGGAGGGATCAATGGAAATGCACTGAAACAGCTGAAATGTTTAAATGATAAGGTGCACTCCAGACAGAATGCCCGACTGGGTCTATCATTTCATTAATGTTGATATCATGAAAAACATTTATTCTATTCAAAGACATTAGACTAAATCTGGGAGCCATCCAACCTGTTTTTAATGAAGTCATATGAGCTCACCGAGCAAAATAATAAGGGGACACAGATAAATTTGACCACACTCAAGATCAATAAAGATTGTATCCCTGATTGCAAGTGGAATTGATTCGGCCTGCTTTGTTTTTTGCTCAAAACGTTACTCCATTATACCCCTGAATGATATGGAACAACATGGATACACCTTTCCACTCACTTCTAAAGTGTATTCCCTCCCGTTTGGCTTTTCTCCAACCTAATTACACAAAAGGACTGCCTGGGAAACACCGAGCCCCAGGTGGGAGGGGGGGCCGGGCCCCAACAGCTGGGGCCTGTCACTCACGGCTCTCTCTGGTCTGCGTAGCACTGGACTCCCCGCGGAGGAAACTCATTGGAACACGAGATCAGTCGCTCTCCTCAGTCTACTGAACGTCCCGACATCGTTGTCATTTCCAGTACGTTGAATCTACATTTAATTAAATACTGTGGCATAGGGCTGGGCGATATATCGAATATATGCGATGTATCGCGAGATGTTCTCCAGGGGATGTATAAAATGCCCATATCGCGAACATCGAATATAAATTGGGACGCAATGTTTCTTTTTGCCGCCGCCGGCATACTCGTTGTGCTTTCACGCGACGGGGCGACAAGATCTCATACAAAGTGAACGTAGAGACGCGTATCTGCCAATCAGCGTTCAACAGCGTGGCCACTGAGTGACATGTGTAACGTAACAGCCAACCAGCGTTCAACCGTCAAACTCGGTGCAGTGCAGTCCGGGGTGAACTGCAGCACGGAGGAGAAAGTGATTGTTGCCGTTTGCGACTCCCGGAGCTCTATATATAATAATATATAATATAATATAATATAATTGGTTATATAATATCACGGATAAAAGCTCTGTGCGCCTCCTGATGGCCGTAGCGTGGGGAGCTCTCATAGGGATTGGGCTTCTCGGGGTTTGTTTAACGCACACGCACAGCGTTCCCTTCTCTCGCTATTTCCGGTGGCTCTCTAAACTCACTCCCCCCGCCCATTGCGAGTCCACGAGATTCTCATGGACGCGCGTGTGTGACGTAGTCTGGAAGGCGCGCTGCTGTAGGTGCGTGTACCTCCGACTGGTGAGTGAGAACAGCCAGAAAGAGAAAAAAGGATGGAAACTGAGGATTTGGTTTCGAAAAAGAATAGCACTGGATCCTTCGTCTGGCAGTGTATATATAATAATTATTATTCAAACTGTTAATAAATAATTAACGGTTTGAATAAATGCTGTGTTGGTAAATCTAACTTGCTGTGATTTTCCTTTTCTTATGTGCAAGTTCTAAATTGTTCCAATAGAAAGCACTGATGAGTTTAAACAATATGTTGTTTCATGTAATCTACATGCAGACTTATGTTTCAGTAATACTAGAATTATTACTGACGTAACATTATGCCAGACATGGTTGAATCGAGCATTTATGATGTGCTCTAGAGGAGATTCAAAATATATCGAGATATATATCGTGTATCGAGATATAGTAAAAAAATATCGAGATATTCATTTTGGCCCATATCGCCCAGCCCTACTGTGGCAGCATATAAATGTACATGAAATAAGCATTAGCTCATGAATTGAGACAGTTAGCAGTGCACGGTGCAAAGCAGGGCTACTAGATGAGCAGTAGAGTGATAAAGTATGTGTTTGATGCTTGCATAATGTGTCTCCAGTGATTCCAGTCTGTTAGAATCACTCAAATGTGTAGGGATGTCTAAAAGGAATATCTGGCGATTTCTCTAATATTACGCAGAAAGTATGCCAATTTCTCTCTCTCTCCCGACTGCAGTGGTGGGTCTTTGTCTCCTGCTCCTTTGTTCCCCTGGTGGTACCTAGCTATGTGCTTGTCATATTAATAGCTGCAGCTTTGCTGTGCTGCCGTGTAGTGCGACAGAACTGTGGGTGCCCAAGACCTTATTAATATCTGGCTTACTTACTTTATCACTTCTTCTATTTTTGTTTGTGAACTGTGCTTATCAACCTCGCGGTTATTAATGATCTAATTTTTGTCAAATCCTTAATTATTATGAACCAATGTGACATTCTTATATTCCAGAGACATTCCAAAACTCCAGCGGTTATTGATTAGTACAGAAAAAGAGAAGGCATAATGTTTGTGTTGATTGAGGGGATAGGAAGAAATGCTTGTGTGTGTGTGTTTGTGTATTTGACCATTCGTATTTTGTATGCACCACTTGTTTACATCGAAGTTGTCCAAGAGGTAGGGAAGAGATGGGTGAGGAAGTATGGAGGTGAGACAATATGGATCCCAGACTGTTTTAGATCTGCTATTCCTGAACCTCTGCTTTAGGTCCACTAATAATACTGGTCAAACGTCCATGCTGCATGTATACAAGATGGAATATTTTGAATATATACGTTTTGTTGTAAGTGAGAAGCTTCTGTTGCCTCTTCAGTTTGCTGATAGTCTGTTGCTGTGGCCGGTGAAGCCAAACTGAACCTGGTCTCAGAACACACAGAAAAGGAAGGTCAACGGTTCCCGTCTGGAATAACATTGGTTCCTGTGACTTGTTTAAGGCTGATTAGATATTTAAGGCTTAGACCAAACTCCCTGGGTTCTTTGTATGGCAGTTTATGCTATCGCAGACCCAAACAGAAACACATGCAATCTCCCATGACTCAGTTACAGTCTGCCCAGGTAGAGTGGCTCAGTCCCTGTTGAGCTAATAGAACATTTAGATCAGATAGGGACACGATGCATCCATCCGCCCCCAGCCTGTTTCTGTCTCTATCTGCACGCTGTGATCTCCTGTGTTTGCATGTATGTGTGGATGTTTGTTCGACCAATGACGCGAGACAGAGGCAGCATGCCGTTTGTGGGTTCATTGTGGAGCCTACAGGACCCGCCCCTGTACCTGGGATTGTACCACAGGTACCCTGTACCACAGACACACACACATACACCCGTTCATGTTTACCATATTGAGCTTGATGTGCTTCATTCAGGAGCCGACAGCTTTAGGCGCAAGTCATGTGACCTGTTCAGCCTCCCTCTGCCACTTCTCCCTCTCTCTCTCTGTTACTTCCTCTCCCACTCTCTCCCTTTTTGTGCTCTCTACATTTCCCCGTTTCCCTTGTTTATATCTCGATTGTGTTTCTGGAACAGAGTGGATGAGTGGATGACCCGTTGTTGATGTCACGTGTGTAGGTTGATGGACAGGGCTCTCCTGATGTCATCACTCTGGACTCCAGTAATGTAATCAACTCACACAGACACACACACACGCATATACATACCCACTCACACTGAGAAACACGGAGAATTGTTTATTGATCGATGTGATGTAAAGTATATATTCCTTAGGGCTGCATGCAGACTTCCAGATCAATACTGCTCACTCAGGCACTGCCTGTGAGACCCACAAGTCATCAACACACACACACATACATATATTAGCACACACACATACACCACATACACACAGTCACACACAGTAACACACACACATGCACATACACATACATTTGCATGCCCGCACGCACACAGTTATGGTCCGACTGATGAAATGAATACTAAAACTTGTGAGGAATATGTACAATGATGTCTCGGTACACTGCCATCATTGCAACGATTGCATGAGTGTATAGTATAGTAATATCATGTTATATTAATACAAAATTGTATTATTAAAAATGAGTTTTTATTGGAGGGAATATAGCATAAGCCATAAAGTCTAAAAGCTATTCCATGTGCCTCAATTTTACGATAATAATCGATGAAACTACTTTAAGATTAACAAACAAAAATATGACATTGGAATGGTAATCAAGGAAACAATCGCTCAAAGTAATATTCACACACACACACACACACACACACACACACACACACACACACACACTAGCATGCAAGCACTTGCATACACATGAATTACTATGAAGAACATGATATGACTTTATGATATCTGAAACGTACAATAAGCATATTACTTTAGTTCTTGTATCCCAGAATACCTCATTACTGATATATGTGATTGATGGATGGATTTTTCGGTTGGCATATATATGTGTGTGTGTGTGTGTGTGTGTGTGTGTGTGTGTGTGTGTGTGTGTGTGTGTGTGTGTGTGTGTGTGTGTGTGTGTGTGTGTGTGTGTGTGTGTGTGTGTGTGGATCTGGGACCTGAATCCATGCTGTGCTAAATGTCAGGTAGCATGATGCTGTTTTGATGATGAGAAGCACTGAGTGGGCCGGCCATCAGAGATGATAAATTATATGGAGGGGAGTCATGATTAAACATCTGGATTGCTGGAGATTGCCACCAATTGTGTCTGCTTAAATCACTCCTGATCCCCCTTACCATATACACATACAGCAGACACATGGAAGCTATGGATACCGCAGTCTTTACAATGACAAGGAATTGACTATGGATCGCACATTTAATCATATATGTGTGGTTGTGATATCAAAATGCTCTCAAATCCTAAATGAAACAAGCTAAGCAAGCTATTTATTTATGGAGCGTCAGACTTCCCGTCTTGTTGCAGTGGTGCACAAAATATGTGTCCTAAGAGTATTTCATCCGAACACGGGCGGAGGAAGAAAGCGAAGCCTTGTGTACGCAGAGTGTCTGCTTTCTTTCCACAAATGTCTTACCTGCAACACAAAAGGAAGTAAGGTTTAGGATATGAGGGTTGAATTGATTAGCGTGGTGTAAGGCCCCGTCCACACAAAGCCGATTTCATGGCGAAACCGCAAAGGTCTTGTACGGTTCGGCCTTCCGTCCACACGAAGCCGGCGAAACCGCTGACCGAAACCGTAAACTTCTGAAACCACCCTCGGAGGTGGTTTCAAATCTACCCGGTTTCGTTTTGGATTCGTGTGGACGCCTGAAACTGACTGAAACCGTAAACCATGACGTCATCGCTCGACCCTCTAGCCAATGACTGTT
>NC_082393.1:26497796-26505296 GCF_031168955.1 Gadus macrocephalus
GCAGGGGTCTTTGTGTGGGCAGCCATTGGAAGGAGGCTGCTCTGTCGCAGGTCTTCTGCTGCAGCAGTTTCAGAGTCATTGTTCTCATTGTGCTCCGGGCTCCTCTGCTCTCCTCTCCTCTCCTCTCCTCTCCTCTCCTCTCCTCTCCTCTCCTCTCCTCTCCACTGCTCTCCTCTCCTCTCCTCTCCTCTCTTTCCCTCCTCTCTTTCCCTCCTCTCCTCTCCTCTCCTCTCCTCTCCTCTCCTCTCTTTCCCTCCTCTTTGTCACCACTCCTGACTTCTCCTCTCCCCTGTCCTCCGTTCTAGAGTTTCCTCTATATACTCCTCTCATCTCTCTCCTCTCCTCCCAGTGACTTGCTTTCTCCTTTCCAGAGTTCCCTCCATCTCCTCCTCTCTCCTTCCCTCTTCCTCTTCCCCTCCTCTCCTCACCGCTGATCCTTCTCCTTTCCTCTCTTCTCTCTCCTCTGCTCTCTCGTCTCATCGCTCCTTCCTCTTCCTCCCTATTGTCCTGCTCCTCTCGCTCTGTCCCCCCCGCTCCCTCCTTCTTTGTGCGCTCCCCTGTCTGGTTCCATCTCCTCGCTGGCTCGCGGTAGCCTGTGCTGCAGTGTTCTGCTTCCTGCTCTGCTCTCTGCTCTGCTCCAGGCTGCCTGACATATTGCTTGTGTGATTCTTTGTGACAGTGACGTTAATGGAAGCACTGTACATTTAACGACCTATATCCCGCTGAAATTCCACCACTGCCTTCAAAGACATCCCCCCGCCCCCCCCCCCCCCCCGCACACACACACGCACACACACACGCACACACACACACACACATACACACACACACACACACAAACGAAAACACAAACGCACAACACATCAAATTGCATCCAACACCAATCTACAAAAATGTAATTTGTATGTTGCTGTAAATCTTTTTGCGTTGCCTAAGACTCTTTATTACTGCGACATGTCGCGGTGCGCGCCCCGTGTGCGGGCGTGGTTATCTGGCGGCCTCATGGTGTCACTCAGAGCCCTGTGTTCTGATATGACTCCGCAGCTACAGCACAAAGGAGCGGAGCAGCGCCCGGGAGCGGGGGCGAGGCAGAGAGAGAGACGAGGAGGAGGGAGGAGAGAGGCCGAGAGAGGGAGCGATGTCAGAGCCAGGGACCGGGATAGAACACGGAGAGAGAGGGAGAGCAAGAGAGACAAGGGAGAGACAAGGAGAAAATAGAGAAGGAAATGAGCGTAGGCACGGATTGGATGTGAGCTCAGCCACAGAACGAGACAATAGGAGACAAAGGAACGGCAGAAGCCGGGCTGCAGGGTTAAAAACAAAAAGGATTGACAACTGGTCTAGCAGACTGGGGGGACTGGGATAGACAGCTGTTTGAAGAAGAAAAAGGGAAAGCATTGTTTAGGATTTAGTGCCATCTAGCAGGACGGACTTGGCAAAAAAATTGAATTTAATATTCATAACTATGTTATAATTAGTGTATAGTCTCATGAACGGAAGAATCTCAGTTTGGTCTTCTTAGGGCCTTCATGTCGACAGAGGGATCCTCTCCACTGAGCCAACCATGAGAGTCTGGTCACACGGAGAGAGAGAGGAGGCCTTTTTGAAATTGGTATCATACTCTATCTTACTTGTAAGCTATGACCTATAGTTTTAGAGACTAAATACCTAAATAAAATCTAGCAATCTATCAAGGAACCTGATCACTTTAAACTTGGTTGCACGATGCTGTCGTAGAGGATGACATGAAGTACCCTCCCAGTGGCCCCTCCCAGTGGCCCCTCCCAGTGGCCCCTCCCAGTGGCCCCTCCCAGTGGCCCCTCCCAGTGGCCCCTCCCAGTGGCCCCACACAGGCCACCGTAGCTTCACCTCCGTCGTTGGAGAGGGAGGGGGAGAGGAGAAGGGGGGGGGGAGTCAACCAGCTCACACAGTTTAAAATGAACTACTTCACGTTCATAGTTCACAATTCAGAATTTAGAACTAAGGCCCCAATCCCAGAAAATTAGTTCTCTATTGGCCGGCCGATATTTGCGTTTTCTACGTGTCGTATCGGACAATATTTTTTTCAGTATCGGAAGATCTTTTTTATTTCTTTATTTTCTGCCGTGATTTACACAATTCAATAAGTGTAAAAAAAATAAAATAATTGACACATTGTAACATTTGTTATAATCAATGTGTCATTTTTATGATGTAAATTGAGGGGGGCTTAGCCTGGAAACCCAGACCCACATCTAGAAAGCTGTAGGGTCTGGCAACGAGTAATGAAAATGGCCCAACTCGAGAATACAAGGGGCGACGTATCCAGACCAGTGGCGCTAACCAATAGATAAGACTCTTGCCTTATCCGGTCGGTAAAACAGCAACGCTTTTGGCCCGCCTATATTGATACATCGATGTGATTGGTTAATGCTCTGGGCCAGGGGAGGTCCAGAATATACACGAGTATATTGCTCGTTCCCAGAGTGACTCGCTGAGCAAATTAAACTTGTGCTCTCGCGAGAACTCTGGATTTGCAGAGTATTATCGGCTCCAAATATCGGCTCAAGAAAATCGGTATCGGCTATCGACTAAGGCTAATGAAAAAAAATCTGTATCAGTATCGGCCCTAAAAAATCTGTATTGGTCGATCCCTAGAATGAAGATTACTTTTAAAAGCCAAGAAAAATCAATGTTAGCTGATATGTTTTACCACATGAACAAACTTAAACAATGTGTCCTCCCTTTTCCTGTCCTCTCTATCTTTCTGCTCTTGTCCTTTTCCCCCCTAGGCTTTCCTGTCCTCACTCTTTCCTAAACATTCTCAAATGTACTCTCTGCATAAAGTGTGTGTGTGTCTGTGTTTGTGTGTGCGTGTGTGTGTCTGTTTGTGCATTTGCTGTGCATGTGCGTGCGTGTGCGTGTGTGTGTGTGTGTTTCCTTGCCATGCACTTCATTAATCAGGTCTCCAGTGTGTGACTATATCCATGTATTACTTGCTTGCACACTACCGTATGTGATGTCTTTGAGGTCAAACCGAATCCTTTGAGTCGTGCCGACGTCCCTTTGAACGCCACCCCTTAGTGGCGGCCATACGTTGGCAGAGGGGGTGTATGCTAATCCATAATGGGAGAATCTTCTTCTCTCTTCTCTCTTCCCTCTCTAATTGATTCCCGATTGGAGAACTGGTGACAGGAACATGTTCTCACACAGTGCTGTAATCGAATCCCAAATGTTGCTCAACCTCTTCCTTGCCGGATGAGCTGAAGTGGTGCTGTCACTCAAACGTCATCCAATGCAAATGGTTGTTATTGGTTTCAGTTGCAATGAGTTGGACCATCACCATATGGCCGTCACAGCCTGTAACTTTGTGAATGATTGAAGACAGACCAGCCTAGAGGAGAAAACCTTATATATGATATTATATATACCTATATATTAAATGAATAATCGATTTAATATATTGCTGTTCCTCTAAAAAAAATCATCCTAATTGCCCTGTGTTTCATCAGTATCATTGGGATGTGGGGAGCAGTCTGTTCCAAAAGGTTTTGTTATGGGGCTGCTGTTAGGTATAACGCTAATAACACTAAGATAGTAACACTCACGTAGGTTTAAAACTGTTCAAACTTATTAAGGTTATTTTGGTCCTAGAAGGTTACAAATGAAAAGTAATACCCAAGTAACGTTGGTCCCACTTCAGCCTCTATTCTGGTGGACATCAGGAGGCCAATGTGCATGGTGATCATGGAAGGAAGTTGTAACCAATAGAACTAAGTACAGCAATGGTGATCATTGCAGATTCTTCATTCAATGCAGGGCACTTCGATTGCCAGCCTAAAAACGTGCCGCATATTCTCATAGGGTTGTTTTATGTGCCAAATGGGGAGGATATCTGAACGCAAATGTCAGCGGCTAATGAGGGATTAGTGAATGAAATGTCACCAATTATTTTTCTTATTTAACGAAACCCAATCCAATCATAAGTTTGACTCTGATCAACCTCAGTGGGTTTTTTTTATTTCAAAATTTTCAGTACAAAAGGG
Source organism: Gadus macrocephalus (assembly GCF_031168955.1). Lineage (NCBI taxonomy): Eukaryota > Metazoa > Chordata > Actinopteri > Gadiformes > Gadidae > Gadus > Gadus macrocephalus. Next base: position 26,501,822 of record NC_082393.1, read on the forward strand.
CAAATCATTAACAGCGTGACAAGATGCATTAGAAAGGATGAGTTGGAAAAAATTATGAATCATACGCATTCAAAATTAGACCATTGGAGTACTGCCAGTTTCTTCCCCTTTTTCCACAAAACTATCCTTCCTTTAGAAAATAATGATAAATATGAAGGAACAGAGCAGAAAGCCAAGGAGGTTGGGTAGAACCTGTGTTTGGGCCTCTGTACACATGTTGGTATGGGGTCTGCAGTCCTCGTCTGGGATAGAGGGATGAGAAGGAACCTGACATTTGGAAGGTCTTTACCCTAGTGTGTGTGTGTGTGTGTGTGTGTGTGTGTGTGTGTGTGTGTGTGTGTGTGTGTGTGTGTGTGTGTGTGTGTGTGTGTGTGTGTGTGTGTGTGTGTGTGTGTGTGTGTGTGTGTGTGTGTGTGTGTGTGTTGCCCTGTCCAGTTAGAGATATTGACGCTGGGGTCCAAACACCATCACACCCTCACACACACGTTCAGGGAGAAGCTCACACATGCCCGGGCTCACGCACAGACACAGACACGGACACAGACACACACCCAGGGAATGAATGTAAACGCAAATGTAGGATCTGCTGGCGTGTGTCACGAGAGAAACGGGGGATGTTGCTGCTCCTTTACGTGTAGCAGCAGTGAGTTGTGTATCACCATAGAGCAGTTTCATCGTGTTCATTTGTGAACTTATCGTTAACAGGCCGAGGTGTAGAGCAAAACACAGCTAGCTGGTGGTGATAACGGATGATCCCGCGTGCTATGTGAAACTTTTTAGTTTTTCAATTTTTTTTTTTTTGTTTAAATAATGAGGATTGACTTGCTAGTATCTGTGCTACTCTGCTCTGCCTGTCAGTCCGTCCTTCTGCCCGTCTGTGTATTTCACTCTAGTTAATATTCCTGTTTGTGTTGTGGATGGGGGTTTCACTCCCTGTTGAGGGAGTATTCTACCGTTGAGGCATCCTTGAGCAAGGCACTTAGCTCTGACCTGTTCACTACTGAGGTGAATCTCAATCCACTGTGAATCGCTTTGGATTGAATGTAAAATGCTAAATGACTGAATAATGCAGTCGATGTGTTGTGTAATATGGTAAATGATGTGCTCTTTGTCTCTGTTTCTGTCTCAGGAGCTGAAGGGGAAGCGTGTGCTCTGTCTGACCGGGCGGCGCTGGTGGTCCAGAAACTCATAGAGGCCATCGAGAGACATGGTAACGCTGTACAGACGCATACACACACACACACACACACACACACACACACACACACACACACACACACACACACACACAGACCCTATCTCACACACAATGTCAATGAAAAAACATTAAAAATGGGAAAAAAAGATTCCAGTGAAAAAGGTTAAACTACGCGTCTGAGCCTAAATTAAATGTATTCAGCCTTTCGATTTCCAACCTAATGTCGAATGTTAGCCCTGCCCTCTGAATGACTCTCTCTGCCCTCCCTGTCAGATCCCTATTCCCGTTTCCCCATTCTGCTCACACTCGTGTTCCTTTTCCACCCTCAGGTGTCGACAAGGAGCCCCTTTACGGACCCCAGCACGTCTCCAGTGGACTGCTTGACCCCAGACAGGCTCTTGACAAAGGTACACGCACGCACACACACATACACACACACACACAGACAACACGCACACAAGACACATCACATGCTAGATATAAGACATTGAGACAAGGAAAAATGGTGTACGACTTCTCTGAGGTCTCACCATCAACCGGTTCAGATATCTGCCAGATCTGTTCAGGCTTCCTGTGGGCTCGCCAATGGGAGACACTGTTGGGCTGCCTGTACCTCTAGTGGATGACATCTTATGAATGGATCAATATTATTGTGGTTCAAATAATTCTGTCGGAGCAAAGGGTTTTCCACAAAAGCTATTTAGGGGCCGGTAATGCATAGAATCGCAAGATAGTAATACTGCAACGCAAAGAGTAAAACAATTTGTACAATTTGTACGAAATTGTACTGTACGAACTCACTTACTAAATGAACGGTGATATATTAGCCCTAGGCTAAAATAGACGGTAGTATGGTAGATTGGGACTCAAACAAGTGACCCTGACGTAAAATGAGGGAGCTGCCGATTGTGCTTTCTGAAGAGCAGAAACGATCAGAGCCCACCTTTGTTGTCACGTCTCACACCAGCCCACCGAAGACGAAGGCCGTTGCACTTGTTCAAATCTCCCCAAAAAGTTGGTGAAGTTTGAGACGCTGAAGTTCAGGCCTGGCTCCAGCAGGGAGCGCTCTGGCTCCGTTCTTTATTTTGGGAAGAGCCCAAAAAAGTCTCCAGCACTCAGCATTCAGCATGCAGGGCGACATGGAGCGAACACAGGAGAGAGAGACAGGGAGAAGGAGAGGAAATAAATAATGTCGCAAGTAAGAGGAGGGAAGGGCGAAGCAGAAAGGGCCCGTCACTGCCTTGACATTTTTGGTCCAATAGATTTGGCGAACACACATTGGAAAGGCTTTTAGTTTAGTTTCGGCTCCACGCTTCCAACATAAACACACAGTCGGTGTGTTGATGTGTTTTCTAGATCGGATCAATGCGATACAATTCTGGGCTATGTTATTCACCTGCCAATGATTAAATGGAATGAGCACATACACAGTTATACATATACATACACCCACACACACACACAAACACACACACATACACACACACACACACACACACAGACCTCCACCTCTGTGGCCACAGGTCACCACACACAAATGCACACTTCAAGTAAATCATGAGAAAGGTGCTGACATGCTAGGCACTCTGATAAATTTAACATGCACTCTTGACAAGCACACATGTATACGTTGAGACAGAAGGAGGGCTGCGGGAGAAATACTCAACCTACATGTATTCGCACATATACACACACACACACGCAGACATACACACACACACATAGATAGAGAGACAGAGAGTGGGAAAAACGCAGCTGACATACTAGCCTCCTAACACAACTAGGAGGAGAGCGACCTAATAGGCTCTGACAGATCCTATGGAATATATATGAAAAGCAGCAACTTGTTTACGGAAGCTGACATGTGACTGTGAGGTTGCATGCGTGCTCCGTGAACGGGCGGGAGACGGGGGGGGCTGGGAGAGGGGGGGGGGGGGGTCGTGGAGAGAAAGGCTCGCTGCTGCCCTTTGTGTTTAAAAACCGCAGAGCTACGGAGGTGACAAAGAGAGGGAGAGAGGGGGAGAGAGAGGGAGGGGGGGGTGAGAGAGTGGAATAGAGGAGGAGAGAGGGGGAGAGAGAGGGAGGGGGGGTGAGAGAGTGGAATAGAGGGGGAGAGAGAGGGTGGAATAGAGAGAGAGAGAGAGAGAGAGAGAGAGAGAGAGAGAGAGAGAGAGAGAGAGAGAGAGAGAGAGAGAGAGAGAGAGAGGGGGAAAGAGGGAGAACCAGAGCGTAGCCAAAAGGACAGTGAAGCTTGATTTGTGTTTCCTTGAACTTTTA
>NC_082393.1:26510296-26520296 GCF_031168955.1 Gadus macrocephalus
TCTCGTTGGTCGTCGTGGCCATATGCCGCTCTGTGAGAGGAATATAGCCGCACGATACCCGTGGATACTCTGTCTGTTAATCTGTTGAACACACACACACACAAACACTTTCTTTCTCCCATGGACCTGTACTGGATTACGTCAGCTTGTTTCGCACAAAGTGTTTTTTCAGGTTTATCTCTCCGGTCTCATGACACGAAACCCCAAAGGAAACCAAAGCCCAAGAGTCCTCTGATCTTTGTTCTGTGGCTCCATGTTAACATAAAGAGAGTCTGCCGGTTATTAAACCAGGGAGAGGTTAATGCTAATGGGGCACCTCCTGCATGGGCAGTCTGAATGTCAATGCATGTCTGAATGTCTTCCGCAGAAGACTCAAAACTCACCTGGACTCACCTGGACCCGCCCACTATAGTATGTTGTACGTTCTGGCACTTATTGTACGCACTTAAAGTACGTTTTTATTCATAGTACTTAATTGTGTAGCATCTGCAGTAGCTAGCTATCATTAGCTGCGTTTCCATCTAAAAGGTGATGCAAATCTTTAGAAAGTTCGCAAAAAAGTAATTTGAATTAGGTGCGTTTCCATCAAGTGGTTGGAGCGGGTAACTTCCCTAGTTCTGCCTGGAGGTGGCGCTGTAGGCAAAAAATGTATGCCGATACATGGCTGTAATAAATGGTTTCCCTTGGGCAAGTCATAACTGTTCTTTCAGTGAAGTTATCATTGGCTATTTTAACTTCCATCCGTAGACTAAGAAATAGAAAAATGACAGTGTACACAGCGGTAGCAAGGGAAAACGAGGACGACGTCGAGTGCCTTACGTATGGGAGAGCACAATAGGGTGAGGACGTTACACGTTGATGTCGGCAGGGTTGCTATGGCCGGTCGTTATGCGGAAATCGGAAAGACTGTCAGTCCTGTGTGTTCAAAGTTCGCTACGTCACCGCTGTTTCGAAAAGTGTGTTTCCATCTCCCATTGCGCTAATATTGTTGTACTACAATACAACGATATTCGAGAATTAGAGGATTTTTATGCGAATTTTGGTTTACTGATTCGATACTTCAAAGTTCGCATCAAACCAGGGGGATGGAAACGCACCTACTGCTGTACACAGCGGGTTAGCCTAGGGATGGTACAACCAAGTACTTACACTTGGTTGTACGAAAGCTGTACTGTACTGTCTGACAGCAATACATTGTTTCACTTCTTTTGACAAATGAACTTATTGTAAGTCACTTTGGATAGAAGTATCTGCCAAATGCCTTAAATGTAAATGTAAATTTCAAGAGAACACAACTCTTTAATTTCTGTGTTGTCTGCTGAAGAGGGTTAGATCATTTGTTTAAACTTAAGGCCAACATGTAGTCTGTCTCTCTTGCCTTCTCTGTCCCCAATGCTCTGCTTCTTCTGCTGTGCATCAATCTTAGGGTTAGTGCTGTGACAGAAATGCGTGTGTATTTGTGTGTGTTTGTGTGTCTGTGTGTGTGTGTGTGTGTGTGTGTGTGCGTTTGTGTGTGTGTGTGTGTGTCTGTCTGTCTGTGGTATAACAAAATACTTCTGGGTAGACAAAAGGTTAGCGAGTCCACAAGACGAGGCAGGCACACACACACGTGCACACATTGAAAATCCAGTAGAGCTTTGAAAATGTGTGCATGCAGCAGCCCATGCAAGGGAAATCATTTCTAGTAGGGAGGCTGTGAGTTCACTGAGTTCTAGATCCCTGTTCTCGCTGCTATCCTTCACTGTGTTATTCCGGACCTCACTCGCCCTGTGTTCATTCAACGCTGTTTGCGTGAGCGCTCACTTGTTTCCTCAGTGTTCTTTGCGGGACCGGGTAAACACTGCTTTAAACGAGAACACGCACCACATTGAGTTTATTTAGTCTAGTCTCTTCAGAGACCGCGTGCCCAAACGGTTTCAACAACAGGAGTAAGCGGAGCTCCACTAAGAGACTCAATCTAAACCACCCCTTGTTTTGAAACTTTTATCCACTCATTATTTGGTGGAGAGCTCATTAAAGACGGGTTCTTCTTTCAAACCTTTTAAAACACAGTTGTTTGCATTAGTAATGAATTGTGGTACTATGACTACATATGCATTTCTTGGGCTATGGTTAAAAAGTGATCTTATCTTTCATGTCCGTCAGGTTGCCATTGACATGACGGGCAACATTTCTGAGGTGAACTGCTGCAAAATACTAAAATTTGTTCAAAGTTTGCCAATGAATCATCATCCTCATACCAGCATCCCTCATCTTATGCTTTACTGAATTCTGAACATAAATATGCACTGCTGTTTTTAAACACCAAATCTGCCTGAGAGAGCAGGATAGAGAAGAGAGAGAGATGGAGAGAGAAGGAGAGGGAGAATCAGGGAGAGAGGGAGAGAGAGCGTACACTCAGACATAGAGTGCTCAAATGAGCATTTAATAACACCATCGTACTATTAAAATGCATTTGAATAGAAACGTACATTATTTGATATTCACCCATATTCATATGCTTTGAAGTTATGCCTTACGTTATCAAGCCTTTCTATCTGGTACACTTTGACAAAACTTTTGGGCCAAAAGTTGAATACAAGTTCATGCTGTGGTCATTCTCTTTTGACCATGTTTTGGGTGCGGAACTTCAAAATAAAGGCGTTCATCGAGCTGCAAATGGCCCGTTGTCCACCCCGTCTGATGTATTCCGCCGGGGTGGACCGCGGAGCGTGAGGTCCAGGGTGTGTGCTGCTCAGAGCCTGTCACCTCTGCTATATGTCAACACCTTCAAAGTGTTGTGCCTGTGTGCGTGTGTTTGTCTTTTCTCGGTTGGTTCGTGTCTTTCCATGAGTATTCTTCTGTTTGTGTCGGTGTGTGTTTGTGCGTGTGTGTGTGTGTGTTTGTTTGTGTGTGTGTGTGTGTGTGTGTGTGTGTGTGTGTGTGTGTGTGTGTGTGTGTGTGTGTGTGTGTGTGTGTGTGTGTGTGTGTGTGTGTGTGTGTGTGTGTGTGTGTGTGTGTGCATATGCTTCACTTACAGTCTCCGCTGGCCTCAGATAACCTCTGGTCACATGACCCCGTCAGGCTGACTCCCCTCTCTCTCACCTCTCTCTCTCTCCCTTTATTCTCACATTCACACACTTCACTCTGTCTGCTCTATCCCTGAATGGCACACGTACAAAACGAACCGATTTGATATGTAGCCATCGCTACACACACTCTGTTGTGGGAATGTTGGGTGTGTTTTGTAGCATATGATCGTGACAGGCTGGCAGGCCGAAATCTGTTTACACTGGGAAGAAAGCAAGAGAGAGAGAGAGGTTAAGACGCGGTAAATAAACAGTGCAATGCTGCTTTGTTGCTGATGCAGTAAAGAGACGAGCATGCCTCTGTCCTCCTCCTAGCTTAGTGAATTACACAAGGACCATTAATTCACCTTTTAAGGAGAGAACTTGGCCAACACTACAGTCAGACGACCCCGGAATCCAATTGTGCTGCCATTATAAACCAATCTGTTAAAGTAAAACAGAATGGTTGAATATCGTCATGTCATCTTGAATGGCAAAGTCAGTCACAGCCAACATGAAGGATTATTGCGATCATTATCTGGTAATCATCATGAGACACATTTCCTTGTTATTGCAGACATCTCTAATTGTCCATTTAGTTATCTTGTTATTAAAGTTGATTTGAGCTGATGTGTGGAGATGATAGCTGTGAAATGAGCTGAGGCCTGAGGGCGATCATGAGACCCGCTGTCATGAGTTCTGGCTCAGGCTGGTTCACCATGCTGTCACATCAAAAACAATCTTCTCATTTCATCAGTAGCTCTTCAGAAGTCGACTTGTCCTCACTGGATAGGGGAGGCCAACCACAAATGTTAAACAATTCATTTTTGTTCATGCTGTGTTCTACAGCATGAACTATGTTCTATTTGTCCTGAAACTTGATTATTTAATTCAATACGGGGATTCTGCTGCTTCAGAAAAACAACATCACAAAGCTTTATTGTAAAAGTTTACACACACACACACACACACACACACACACACACACACACACACACACACACACACACACACACACACACACACACACACACACACACACACACACACACACACACACAGACACACACACGCGGTGCACTGAAACAGAGTGGAGAGAAAAGCAAAAAACACTTATGTTTATTATGTTTAAATGCAACATTGTGTGTGTGTGTGTGTGTGTGTGTGTATGAAAACTGCATTGCCCTCAGTGTCGATCTCACTGTTATCAACTTACAACTGGTCACAAACAATCCGACTCTCCATCGTTCCGTCTTCCTTACCTGTGTGTGGCTGAAGTTCATCTCTACGCAACGTGGCTAGTCTTCGTCATCTCCCGATGTCCTGGCGTCCAGCCTGTTCAGTGAATGGGCCCCTGGGAGTCCTTCACTGGGTCAGTGGACCGGCCTGTGGTACGACCCACATACATGGAACTGATGCAATAGCGTTCATCATAAAGGACTTGTGCTGCGTGTTGGTTTTTTGTAAAAAAAAAAACTGGAAATGTGTGCATTATCAGCATGGCTGCACCTAAAGTAGGGGAGCATTCACACCTGAGCTGTTTGCTCTGTTTAAAAAGAAAAAGCAGAGAGCGTTTCCCCCCATGGTAGTCCAAACTGCCTCTTTGGAGTACCATATTCATGTTAAACGTAAGCCTTTTCTGATTTTATTCAATGCAGATAAACTCACCGATACTGCACCTCGACGGAGAGCTTGGGTCATCCTCTTTGTATCGGCATGCGTTGTATCGGCACAAAAATCTGCCTTGGTCATGTATGAGCAACCTAGAGTCATTAAGTCTTTGGAGCGTTCAATCACTTCAGAGCACATTGAAAAACGGAACGCTTCACCGACTTATTGACAGAAAGTTGCTCATACATGACAGGCGTCGATTTTCGTGAAGCCAAGGCATGCAGATACAAAGAGGATGACCCAAGATAAGACTTGCATTTTCATGAACTGGGCAGTCAATGAAGGGATTACAGCTAAGCAATACGAAGACCACCTCTTAACCCTCTTTTAGACCGGCACCCCGTGTCGGTCTCTGGTGTCGGCCTGCGTGGAGCCGGGCCGCGCTCCTATCAACGAGACGCTCACGAGGCCGTCTGCCGCACCGTAGACACGCACCCCAGCTAAACAGACCTGAAGTCTATACTCATGATGTCCCTCGATGAATAAACTGTGTGTTTTCAAAGAAAGACATGCTTGCATGTCATTTCATGAAACAATGTATAGGCTTGGATGAAAACACATATGTTGGAATGCCTCCAGCATTCACACACACACATATATACGCACACACACAAATATATACATGGCATGCCCACACACACACACACACACGCACACACACACACACACACACACACACACACACACACACACACACACACACATGCATACACGCACACACGACACACACCACTGCACTGCCCCGCTCTGGTTGAGGGGGCATGAATATGGGAGCCGGTGTCCTTGGCGACGCACGGCGGTTTAATACTCTAATATAGGCTTCAGCGCCCAGAGGTCGAGAGGTCATCCATTGATATCAAGGGGACTGTGGTTTGCTGGCCTGTGGTGATTGGTTAAGTTTATTCAGCCATTAGTTAAGGGTGGGGGGGGGGGGGGTGTTGAGGGAGAATCGATGGCTCTTATCATCCGTTTGACTCCAGAGGGACTGAAGGGCGTCGGCGTGGAGCCTGATGAAGGAGACACTAGGGTCGTATGAGGCAGGGAGAGGTGACTAGATATCATTTTCCTCCCTTTAAATTTTTTGGTTTATATATCATTCTACATTATTATTAGGGTTGGGGTTTGCTTGATTTTTGTTTGAATTTACAGATTACGATTTAAAGGTGGAAGAGATCCGCTAAAGGTTTTATCATACTCTAAGCTTAATGGAACTGGATATTTTACGACTTAGAACTGGTTTCAGGATAGAACCGGTTAAAAACTGAAATATACACCCACATAGACACTCAAATACCCATCCAGAGCTAGCTAGAAATCCAGATTCATATGCACAAAAATGCAAACAGATATTCATATTATATTTATATTTACACATAAACACTTTGTGAAATTCACAAATACACACGTAAGCCCTCAGCCAAACATACTTGCGTCATAGAGTGTATCAATAGATAATAGATCAACAGATATACACTCACTTCTGGCAGGCTACCTTACCTACTTAAGCATCATTGATAGTCAGCTGAATCGCCCATGGGTGAATTGTGCAGTCTTTATAACTTTTAAGTTATAAATGTAACTAAATCCTCTCATGCGACGGCAGTAACTGATCCCCCCCCCCCCCCCCCCCCCCCTTCCTCTGTCTCAGAGTCAGGAGAACTGGACCAGTACGACACCGGGACCCTCATAGAGGCTCTGAGGGGCTTCTTGATGGACCTGCCAGCCCCCGTCATCCCCGCCACCATCTACAGCGAGCTGCTGTACGCCGCACAAGGTACCGTAACACACTCTGTAACACACTGCTCTGTAACACACTGCTCTGTAACACACTCTGTAACACACTGCTCTGTAACACACTGCTCAGTGACACACTGCTCAGTGACACACTGCTCAGTGACACACTGCTCAGTGACACACTGCTCAGTGACACACTGCTCAGTGACACACTGCTCTGTAACACACTCTGTAACACACTGCTCTGTAACACACTCTGTAACACACTGCTCTGTAACACACTGCTCAGTGACACACTGCTCAGTGACACACTGCTCAGTGACACACTGCTCAGTGACACACTGCTCAGTGACACACTGCTCAGTGACACACTGCTCAGTGACACACTGCTCAGTGACACACTGCTCAGTGACACACGGCCACAGCAGTGTGGTTCTTTCATGCTGGTTCAGATCAGGCCTCCTTTGATGCTGGGGATTTGTGCGTGACTGATATGGTTATATATTCACCCACACACAAACACACACACACATATATGTGCACAATCTCACACATACACACACTGACACACACACACAGACATGGTGATGAACGAGGGTAATACCCTTAATATTTTATATACGTCTCCTCTTAAGCCCCCCTCTTTAGAGACAGAGAGAACCTGGGATTCTCTCTCTCTCTCTCTCTCTCTCTCTCTCTCTCTCTCTCTCTCTCTCTCTCTCTCTCTCTCTCTCTCTCTCTCTCTCTCTCTCTCTCTCTCTCTCTCTCTCTCCATGAAGCTCTGTCTCTCTATCTTTCTCTGTCTCTCTGGCTCTCTCTCTAGTGTTCCATTGTGGTTCCTCTTAATTCTCCACATTATGGGTCTGCTGCCGCTCTGCGTTGATCCCTGCGTTGATCCCTCCTGTGAACTCTGTCCTCCACGCCCCCGCTCTGAGGCCTGGCTCTGAGGACAGGCAGGTGCCTCTGTGCCGCTGTGACATTAAAGTACGATTGCCCCCGACCCAAGTTGTCACACTCCTGCCACAGCCCAGAGGTTTGCCATATTTTGGAGGTGTAGCTTTGAGTCAGCCTCCACATGAGTCTCCCCTCCTGGCAGTTTGAACTGCGCTCCAGGACATCAAGCTGCGGGCTAGCAGACTGCGTTTTGAGACTCTCTGTCTGTCTGTCTGTCTCTGTCTCTGTCTCTGTCTCTGTCTGTCTCTCTGTTACACATGTATGTCTGTCTGTCTGTATGTCTGTCTGTCTGTTGGTCTCTGTCTCTCTGTTACACATGTCTGTCTGTCTGTCCTCTGTCTGTCTGTCTGTCTGTCGGTCTGTTGGTCTCTGTCTCTCTGTTACACATGTATGTCTGTCTGTCTGTCCTCTGTCTGTCGGTCTCTGTCTCTCTGTTACACATGTATGTCTGTCTGTCTGTCTGTCCTCTGTCTGTCGGTCTCTGTCTCTCTGTTACACATGTCTGTCTGTCTGTCTGTCCTCTGTCTGTCGGTCTCTGTCTCTCTGTTACACATGTCTGTCTGTCTGTCCTCTGTCTGTCGGTCTCTGTCTCTCTGTTACACATGTCTCTCCTTCCTCTTGACCCTCGCTCACCTCAGTCTTGTGTCGTCATTGTGCGTGTGTGTGTGCATTTTGTTTTGAGGTGTGTGTGTATGCGTGGATCTGTGTCTATGTACCTGCATAACAGAGAGCTCAGGGCAAGGCAGACAAACAATCCACAGGACAGACAGACAACCTCACAGTAGGACAGACAGTCAGCTGAGTTCATGCCAACTCCCACGAGACCTCCTCCCACATATGTGATCCCGAGTCCCTCCCCATCGCCGACCCCCGCCCGCCTCCATCATGGAAGGCCCCCCAGCCTCGGGCCGTGGTTAGGTGCCAGCCCCTTCTTCTTTTTTAGCTCTTATTTATTTATTCATGGAAACATTCTAAGTCGGGATAAACCTCTTTTTGAAGAGAGACATCTAGTATTTTGCTTGGGTTCGCGGCAGGTTAAGCCCAGCGAAATTGAACTTCTTATTTGGGATGGGGTCACTTGGAGAACACACTTATTCATTTGTGTTGGCTGTAGGGAAATCACGGAGAGGGGATTTGGAGGGCCGAGATGTTTAATTTGTACAGTAAGGATAAGCTGTGCAATAACATGGAGCGATCCCCGAGGAGACGCTGGACTGAGAGAGGAGGACGCTGGGGAGCCAGGGCCTGGTCCGCCCGCCCATGGACCGCTGTCCTCCTCTGCACCCCTAACCCTAACCCTAACCCTAACCCTAACCCTAACCCTAACCCTGCTGTCCTCCTCTGCACCCCTAACCCTAACCCTAACCCTAACCCTAACCCTAACCTTCATTGCATACTTATCGACATTGCGATTTCAGCCTCTACAATTCGCTAACCGTGAAATGTTATGTTCATTTATATATATAATAAAAAGAACGAATAATCCTGATTTTGAAAATTACATTCATTACAAACTATCAGTTACTCAGCAATTGCCTTATTATTATTTTTATTTTGAGTACATGGTAGGCGCCTAATAGATTGACCAATAATCTGTTAATCGCAATGAATAATCGCAAAATGTTCTAACCATGCAGCCGTTCTATATGTCGTGTTATGAAGAAGAGGGAGGAAGAAGGTGAAACCTTTGACATTAGACACCATTGAGTTAGGAGATGACCCTCCTCCCCCCTTAAATGTTATTAGTGATGATTCAGTCGCTCTCTACACTCAGCTGTGGGTTTACAAGGGAGCGCGTGACAGCTGCAAACACAATTTCAAGGATTTCTTAACTGCGAGCACGTGATGACGGTGCATGTTAATGCTATTTGATGTCATTCTACCATTCATATGTATAGATATCATTTTTGTAATTTACCCTTTTTGTTTCTTTATTCGGCTGTCAGTGACTTTAGGATGCATTTAGTGAGCTGTATCATCAGTATTTTCTCATTAGATTATTCCTCATAAACAAAAAAGTAAGAAAATGGTGATCCTTATTTTTGCCTTAGAGTGAGATAGGTGAGTTGTATGAATTAAACATCTCTTACAGTATTACCTGTTAACGACTCCACAATGCAATCTGTTGTGAGCGCGTGTTCCAGGATTTTAGGAAAAAATGTAGAACTACAAACGCACAACACAAGCATAACAATATTGTTTTATTTGACAAATAATAAAATAGCCTAAATATAAGACAATAATTAATAATAATTATGAAATGTGTTTGTTTTTTAGGGTGCGGTTAGGGTTAGGGTCCCAGGCTTTATGTGAACCCCCTTGGACTCATCGCTCTGTGTCCCAGGCCTGGGTGTTCTGGGGGCTCTCCCTCTGGGTGCTCACCCTCTGACTCCGCCGAACCCCCTCCCCTAATGATCTGACCCGGGGTCAGCGCCTTTACCCACTAAGACTAATGGGCTCCGGTCCTGCTGACCGCTGTCCATCTGTCCATCTGTCCATCTGGACGCAGACGGGGGGGCAGGCTGGGGGGGGGACCAAAGGACCAGTGGTTTCATACGCGTTGGCTATCGGGGTATCACTTCATCAGCAGGATG